>NC_053491.1:196786878-196926878 GCF_905171775.1 Rana temporaria | reverse complement strand
CATCACATTCATGACCACCCACAGTTCCTTCTTTGTATAAAGTCACTGAAATTACTATTCCTGTCTGCTTTTTCACCAGAAACCACAATAGCACTGGTATCATCGGCTGGGTGGAGTGCCACGTTCGCCTTTCTGCCACACGTCGCCTCTGCTGCTCCTGCTTTCAAGGGCAACACATTTTTGATCTTTTCCTACGACCGACTTAGGTTTTGTTCCCTGCCCCCTCCTCAGTGCCTCACTTCCAACCTTTCCATGCCACAGCACAGGTTAACAAATCTATTGACCACTCTGGTTTTCTGGATCAAATTGCCATTACCACAGTCCCTTCAGCAGATCGTATTAAGGAGTTTTAACTGCAACCCGTTTATCGTCCCTAAACCCAAAAGGGGGGCATCCACCCAAACTTGGATCTCAAAGCTCTCAATGTCTTCATTAGGTCCACAAATTTCACACCTAATCTTATCACCTCTACACCAGGGAGACTTTCAGGCTTCTGCGGACATCGATGTTTACCTTCATGTTCCCATCTATACAGTGCATTACAATTTCTCTACACTTTGCTGTGGGACCACTGCCCTACCAGTTCATGGGCAGTGGCCATTCAGGCTCTCATCTGCACCTTGGGTATTCACCAAGGTGCTTTCGTTCTTAGCATTAGTCCGGTGCCATCTTGTGGCATCACTAGACAACCTCTTGTTGAGGAACAGTTGGTGCAAGCTGTGGGGCACGCGACTGTCTAGATGTTAGATTTGGGCAGACCCTGAAACTTCAGAAATCAGTCAGAACAGATTAATAGGAGTATCTGGATCTAATCCTGTAAATTGCTCAGGTTAGAGTCTTTCTTCCACAAAAGAACTTGAAACCCTCAGGTCTCAAATTCAAACTCCAGTTCAGCAGCCCGACTGCTTTTGCATGAGAGACCAGACCCGTTGGTTACCTCCTTCAAGGGCAGTTCAATTTGCCCATATTTAATCCAGACCACTGAAACAGAAGAGTCCGTTGTTTAAGGACAAAATCACTCAGAAATCGGAAAGGTCGTTCTGCATCTGAGGATTCTCATGTTGTATGCCAGCCTGTTGGGCTGAGAGAAGTCCTGGGCATCCTGACCGTGCAGGGGACTGAGAAGAGTCATCTCCGATCATCCTTTTACTTCTGATTTGTTTCTGCAGCACAGGACTATCCTGACAAAAGAGCCAACCAAACCAGATTCAGACATCACAACAGCAGTGGCATTGCTCAGTGAACTCCCTGCATCGAGAAGGTGGTAGGATCCTGTCCTGCGCAGAACTTCACAGCCATGAGCATTCCAGGTGTTGATGACTGCCAGACAGATGTCCTCAGCTGGTGGTACCTGGGTCCAGTAGAGTGGTTCCTTCACCCGAAGGTGTTCCATGATCCATGTTGCAGCTGGGGGATGCCTGATGTGGGCCTCCAGGTTCAACAAACATGAAAGGGTTTGTCTGTAGGTACAGGGGTTCTCCGATTGTGGTGTGATCACTAAACCCTAATCTCTGCCATTACTACCCTGAAACTTTTCTTCGCAGGATCAAGATGGAGAGAATACCAGTTATCCTCACTGCTCTGGCCTGACCCAGGGAGCATGTGGCACATCAACCTGGTAAAATTCCAGGCAGATGCTCCGCGAGCACTTACATCCCGATTCATGGTTGCTGGTTTTCAGATAGCATTGGTGTTAAAGTCAAGGCTCTAAATAGGGACATGGAATCCAAGTCTGATTCCTATGATACAAAAAGCTAGAACGCCACTTCCTGTAAGGGTAGACATGGAAGGCATACTTCACTGTGAGACTCAGGGGCTTCGATCCCAGCAGGTTCACCGTGAGACAAATCTTTTCCTTACTGCTGCTGGGTCTAGACTAGAGGTCGACCGATATGGGTTTTTCTCTGGCCGATGCAGATATTTGGAAAATCGGGGTGGCCGATATATGATGCAGATTTTTGCGGTCGATATTTTAGGCCGATTTTTCTTCTCCCCCCCCCCCCCCATCTCATAAAATCTAACGGTTAAAAAATAAAAGCGTAATGCCAGACATCGCATGCGATTCGCACCACATTGGAGTGCACATCACATGCAATGTCTGTGCGATGCAATTTTAGCCATACATACTGTATGGCTGAAATCGCATTGCATTCGCACCAAAATGGTGCAGGACCCTTTATTTGGTTCGCACGGGAATCGGACCGTATGTTCACACCCATCCAATCCGATTCCTGCACCATGTCATCGTTTGCACTGCGATCTGGAAACTGATCTGGGGGTATTAGCTTTACATTGACACCTGTAGTGGTTTTCAGATCTCAGTTTGAACCACTGTGCGAGTCAGGTGCAATGTGGGACCCGCACTGAATTTGCACAGTTCTCGCATCGCACTAGTGTGAACCGTGCCTAAATCTGACTGCCCATAGGAGTAGAGTGGGGCTGTGTCTGTGTTCGCTCAGCAGAAACTGAGCGGACATGGGCTTATCTGCCCGCACTCAGCAGACGGATACCCCACTGAGTAAAGCCCACCCTGTGTCTTCCATTTTGTCCCCATCAGCTTTGTTCTGTCCCCCTCCTTTTTCACTTGCTCTTTGTCCCCCAACTATTCCTCATGAGTTTACCTCTCTAGTCTAAAGAGTCCCCATGGTGTACATGCAGCAGCTGCAGGCTGCATAATCAGAAAAAACAGCCACATAGAATAAAGCATATAATCTATGTTCTACCTTCCACTGAGGATTCTCATACGTGCCATTCCAGAACCTGTAACTGCTGGCCCCGCCCCTTGGCATCACTCGGCCCCTCCCTCTGGTTTTACTCTTCCCGGGCTCTCCCTCATCTCACTCGCCCGCCAGTCTTGTGCAGGACTTAAGGTGGGATAGGATTGGTCATAGGGTGGGCGGGAGGGAGAGAAGGGGAGGGGTTCAAAAACGAGTGGCCATCATCTATCTTGCAGCTTACTGGAAGAGGAGGAGGAGAAGGAAGGGCTGAGGGAGCAGAAAGAAAGAAGTTTGTGAGGCAGCGTCTGAAATTCACAGTGCCCAGGGCTGTGCTGCTTCTCACTGTGTGCGCCGTGTCAGCTGTGCTGAGCAAGGTACATATGGGAGCCGCGAGTGCCGCTATGCTAATCGGCTTAATTAGCATAATAATCGGCCGATGGCGATTCCCTAAAAAAAAACAAATATCGGCCGACCGATATATCGGTCGACCTCTAGTCTAGACCAGCATTTAGCCATCACTAGCCAAGTTCCTGCCCCATTTTGTGTCAGAGCTCATTGGCCACTCACTCTTAGACCATATGGACAGTGTAGTCCCCACCATCCGTTCTCTCCTTTGACTCCAAGGGATTGGCGTCTGGTTCCTTCTGCACTTCAGTACCTGATGTTTGAACCCATTAGATATATACCCATCTCTTCCCCTACAAGCTCCCCTCCTTTCGGGCCCCCTACAAATTTTAAGTCCGAAAATCCTATTTTTTTACTATCTTTCTGGCCCAATGGATTCAATGATGCGCACCATAAGCATATTAGGTGCTTTGTCTCTGACATTCCTGATCCAACTAAGCAACTAGTATTTTAAGGTTGTAATGCAGCCTATAAACTTCTCTCAACTCATATCCTTCAAATCAGGGTTTCTCAATAAAATGCTACATACACCACCTGGACACTGGTTACCTCTTTCTTAATGGATCATGAAAAGATGCCAAATTAGTCTATTATAGTATCTACAGAATCAACTCAAGGGGACTTAACCATACTCCTGTGTGCCTTTGGTCATGCCCCACTTGTTCATTCAAAAAAAATTCACAACTTTACAAATAGTAGCATAACTTCTCCAACAGGGGGCACGCTAAAAAAGCAAATGGAAAATTGAGGCATTACCTTGTCCTTGCCATACTTTAGAAGGCATGGTTGAAATTTTGTCACATGAAGAAGGCTGAATCCATTTCCATACAAGGAAATCTGTTCCTGCTATTTTCTGTGTTTCAGTCTGTATACGAGACTCATTTGAAGCCAGGAATTCAACTGCCCGTTCCCAAGCCTTTTTCATTTTTTTCCTACAGGGAGAAAAAAAAAAAAAAAAGAAGATTAGCAATTTAAAAAGTGTTACATTAACTGCTTTGGTTAGAGCAATGGGTCCTGATAGTAATCATCCCAGAGTTCTAACAGAACTTTGAGTTATAGTTGGAGCATTAATCGATTAACCACTTCTGCTACCAAATATTTACCCCCCTTCGTGACCAGGCCATTTTGCTACGGCACTGCATTATTTTAAACGGAAAATTGAGTGGTTGTGCGACACTACACAAATAACATTTATGTTTTTTCCCCCCCTACAAACAGAGGTTTCTTTCCATGGCATTTAATCACCTCTTTATTTTTTTTTTTAACAATGACAATTTGAGAAAAATAATAAAATAAATTCTAGTTTAGGCAAATCTCTAACCTGCTACATGTGGTAAAAAATGGTTTTATTTATTTTTACTAGTAATGTCAGCGATCAGTGACTAAGAGGGGCTGCAACATTGCGGTGGACAAATTACACTTTTTGGGGACCAGTGACACCAATAAAAATGATGCACTGTCACTTGGCAGGGAAGGGGTTAACAGGTGAGCTCAAAGGGTTAAACGTGTCCACTAGGGGGGAATTTCAGTGTGGGATGCTTTAACTGTGGGAAGATCGAGCCGTTTTCATGCTTCGCAGAAACAGGCTCAGTCTTCCCTTGTCGGGATTCATCGGAGGGTCTGCCAGGCCCACTGATGCAGCTTCCGCAGCAATTTGCCACATTGGGAACTGGTCGCCTTCGGTGCGCAAGCGCTGAAGACCCAGGAGCGCGAGATCACATACCTGCAAGTGATTTTGCACAGAAGAGCTGGCAATCTGCAGTACAGTGGGTAGAGTGGAGCCTCGGATTGCGAGTAACGCCGTTAATGAGCGTTTTCGCAATACGAGGACTGTATTTAAAAAAAAAAAAAAAAAGTCACTCCGGGTATCATGTCAGCGACGGAGGCAGCGAGCGAGGGTCGCTGCAGGGGCTTCGATCTCAGGTAAGCAATTTATAATGAGCTAGTATGCAAGGCATACTAGCTCATTATGCCTCTTTTTTGAGGGTTTACTTCCTCTTTAAACAGGGTTGGCATTCCTGGGAGTTGTCCAATGTGGAATTGGTGGGTCAAAAGCGGTGGAAAAATTCAGTTTACTTCTAAATTTAAAATGATGCTCCTGAGGGGGGAAAAAAATGGGCTGAAATCACACTGTCAAAAGTAAAGCGCATGCATTACTTTTGAAAATTCACTGCAACCTTATCGCAGTGTACGTCTGCACCATGTGATCCTGTGTGGGCAAATGCACTGCGTTTGGGGTGTCACTAAACAAATATCAATACCTGCTGAAGATTGCAACTGCACACCAGAGCATGTTGCGGGAAACACAGGTTTCAAGTGCCACTTTCTGGTATGAACAAGCCTCAAACACATAGCCAGTGTTTAACATGGATTTCAATGGCACTAGTTCACACCAAATGCAGTGTGTTCCAGTGCAGTCAACAGAAGTAGAATGTTGCATTTTCTCTGTATGGAACGCATCTGGAAAGTGGAAAAATGCAATAGACACACACCAAAGCGCACGTCCTCAGGGAGGGGGGAGAGAAATGCAATACAACAACACATCAAAAACCTGCACGCAGAAAAAGCATCCAGAATGCAAAGTTGTGGTGTGAACTGCCCCTGAAAGAGTACAGTACTTATTTCAGATTACTGTAAAATTAACAAAGTGTGGCCATGCAGTGGAAAAATAGGATGCATTATTAGAGGGATCACCTGCAGGAGGAAGGACATCCAGATTATTCTACAGATCTTTAGTGAGACCTCATTTAGAATGCTGATGTCCAGTTCTGGGGACCTCACTTACAAAGAAATATTGAATCCAGAAACAGGCATCAAAAAAATGGGGGTGCACACATGACCACAAGCTAGCAGGAGGGGAACCCCCCCCTTGTAAACATCCCTTGTAATAGAATAGGGGACATCCCCTCGCACCCACGTCGGAAACAGTTCCAGAAGCTCATGGGTCACTTGGACTGGTTTCATGAGAAAGCTGGCCATTTGCAAAAAAATTATATTGGGGTTATGGTCAATATCGCCAGCAAGTGGTCAACTTTCAACAAATTTGCACTTATAAAATTTTGCCACACCGAAATATAGTACTACTAACCGGTCACAAGCTGGTATCAACGAGTCTCTCACATGTGGGATGGGTGTGCAAGGATCAAGCGCTTTGTTTTCTTGACAAGCTTCACCATGACTTTTCAAAACATCTAGAAAAAAAAAAAAAAATGCAAGCAGACGATTATACACGATGCACATTATCTCTAGACAGCAGTCTCAGAATTAGGACAATGCACAATAGCCTGTGGATTATCTTTATCTCAGCATTAGAACCTTGCCCGAGAACATTTATCTGCAGATCCCAGTTGTGAAGAAACTTTAAAATACAGGTAATGTCAGCTTTATGTAAATCTTTGCTTTTAAAACCATTGGTGCATTTTGCGATTATAAAAAAAAAAAAAAAACAAACACACACACACACACACACACACACACACACACACACACACACACACACACACACAAGCTTATAAACCCCTAAAAAGGCTCCGCTTCATACTACTGCAATGCCATGATTGTGCTTTATTGCCCATTCAAAAGACTATGAATTAACCTAGGGCTGAACCAACCAATTGTCAACCATTTTCATAATCAGTCAGCCGATTAGTTGGCCTGCATACAGAATGCATCATTTCAATGTTTACATCAGGAAATACAGCTCAGTACACCACCCATACATGTCAGCAAGTGCCTGAGAACTTGTCCCATGAGGCATTGCTTCTCACACATTCAAATGTAGTCTTGGGCAGAAAGTGAGTGGTTCTAAAAAGGCAGAAGTTTTATTTTTGCTTGCTATAGGGGCACTCTATACTATACTTTGCGTCTTGCTATTGGGGCCAGAAGCGTTGGTGGGGGACCCCAGAAGAGAAGACCCCTTTCACACTGGGACAGGGGCGGCGTCGGCAAAGCACCGCAATTTTAGCGGTGCTTTTACCCCCACACTAACCAGGCAGATTAACCACAGTTTTACTGCTCCCCCAGTTGAATGAATGAAAAACATATATATATTTGCCAATATAAAGTCCAAAATACTGTCGGAGGAGGCAGTTTACATACTACAGAAAATGTAAACAGATCCTATTGAGTTCACAAGGGGCACAGCCTGTGAAGCATGGCTATTAAAATAAATGAGGCTGTGCTGCAAACGATGTTGGGCCAACAAGGAAAAAATAAAAACCCCCACACACGGCACAGTGTCAGGATCACCTCTTGAACGCTGAACTGAAAAGTGACCTACCGCAGATCGCTTTTTAGAACAAATGCTAGTATGAACCTAGCCTTAGAAAGCCCTAGGTGGTAAACAATGAGTAGATTTTAAATGGAGAACCGATTATATATATATATATATATATATATATATATATATATATATATATATATATATATATATATATATATATATATATATATATATATATATATATATATATATATATATCTCCTAAAAGGTGTTAAATGATTAGAAGTGGCCTGGTTATACATACTGTCTAGAACTGTTGGTGGCCTTTGGTATATATTTGACAACTTCCCTTGACACCCAAACGCTACCATTCCACCATATTAGGGCTCACCTATAATTTTTATGACCAGGTCATACATTTGTTTAGTTTCTTCCTCCTCTTTTGCCCAACGATATTTCATATATCGAAGAACAGCCCAGACAGCAGCAATGCCTGCATAAAACAAATGTAAAAAAAAAAAAAAATGTATATATTCTCCAAGAAATTACAACATTAGTAGTTATGCAACGGATTATTTTTGCAAATATCAAAAGGCAAGATAGGTTATGAATGTAGTGCTTAGTCGGTGAAAGTCAGCCATTTTTAAAAGAAAATCTCCTTTCCTTGTAGAAGTTTAGTGCCATGAAGGGCTGTAAAGAGTCAGAAACACTATATTATGCAGTACTTTTCCAGCCTTTAAAAAACATGCAAGGACAGGAGACCCATCAGCTTAGAGCAGTGTTTCTCAACTCCAGTCCTCAAGGCGCACCAACAGGTCTTGTTTTCAGGCTCTCCATTATTTTGCACAGGTGATTTTATCAGTTTCACTGCCTTAGTAATTACCACAGCAGTTTCATATGAGGGAAATCCTGAAAACATGACCTGTTGGTGCGCCCTGAGGACTGGAGTTGAGAAACACTGGCTTAGAGAACTATATTGTCCAAGCATTATGCGGTCCTTTAATTACTTGAAAAACCCTTCATGCAGCACAAAAATATCAAAAAGTAGGAGGTGCACCAAATGGAAATTTTGGTGCCAAAATGCACCTGACCAAAAATGACAGTTGTTAAAAATATATATTCAACTTTATATCATGAATTTATATCATGAATTTAAATTAATATGAATTTGTCGGGAAGAAGAAGAATGTGTGCCAATGGTGCTTTCAGTAAGCACCGACAAACAGCCTTTATTTGTTCACTGCTCCACCAGTCCGGTGTGCACTTAATGGCTGGATATGACGCAGATGTCCCCAATCGGATGTGATGTAAATCGTGGCGACTGCGCAGCCTCAATGCATTTCACATGTACCATGTCATCAGGAGCTTTAAATTACTACACTATATTAGCCCCGCTCTCTCCATTACTTATTTATGGTACTGTGAAGCGGAGCAAACTTTTTTTTTTTTTTTTTTTAAAGACATTATTAGGTTTAAGACAAAACATACAAAAAAAAATAAAAAATACCACCATAAACGTTAGGCAATACACTCAAACATAGTATATATAAAGTAGGCACAGTGGTAAAAGGATCAGGTATAATACCTGGATATAGCAAAAGAGGAGGTCCAGACAGAGATCCGTGAGGCACGGCCCATCAATGGTCAAGCAAGAGTAGTACAATCAGTGCTGGGAGAGGGTTAGCGGACTAGCCAACCATCTACCCCAAATTTTGTGGAAGGTTTTGTTCCGTTTCCGTAGTTCAAAAGTTTATACAGTGGAATAGTGTCATTAATAAGTTTTAACCAGAGGGATTTCAGAGAGGTCTGTGCGCCCTTCCAGGACAGTAAAATAGCTTTTTTAACATAGAAGAGTATACGGAGTAGTCTCTTGGCATGTTTGGATAGGTGTAATTCGCCAAAAATGCCTAATAGGCAGTTCTTGGGGTGGATTATATTTGGGAGACCTAGTGCCGATGAGATGAAAGCACCCACTTCTCAGAAGTTCCGGACTACCGGGCATGACCAGAACCAGTGTAAGAAATTGGCCTTGTGGCCACAGCCATGGAAACAGGCAGCTGAGGGCAGGAGACCCATCTTGTGTAACCTAGCCGGCGAGTGAGGTGGGTTTGATGGAAAATTTTGGCCTGTATGATGCGGTCCCGGGAAGCAATAACAGAGGTTTTGTACGCATTTCACAAAATTCTGACCAGTCCTCGTCTACCAGGGAGATGTGCAGAGAGGTCCATTTTACCTGAGCTTTGTGAAACTTGGGGTTAAAGTCAGTCATTAGGGCTGCATAATAGGTGGACAAGTTTAGTGGTATCTGGCTGTCTGAGCTCAGACAGCCAGATACCACTAAACTTGTCCACCTATTATGCAGCCCTAATGATTTAGGTATTTTGCATGGGGAATTGGCAAGGATATAGAGTAATCTCGGTAGGCAACTCATTTTGAGGACGTTGGCCCTCCCCATAAGATCCAGAGGCAGATTCATCCACTGCTTGGTCTGCACCTGAAGGCAGACCAATAGAGGATCCAAGTAATTAGCGACATATGAAGATAAAGGGGTCTGCACCAGAACCCCAAGGTACCTAAAGGAGGATACCACTTAAAGCTTGGAATCCGGGTGAATCAGGGGAGGCTCAGTCACGTCTAGGAGGAAAAGACTAGAATAGTCTCCAAAGGTATTAATCTCCACCAACAGGGCCTGAAGTGATTCATTAGTACAGGGCTCGACAAACCCCAGGCGCCAGGTCACATTGACGCCTAGAATTAATGGCCTGTCGACTGGGCTAGAGTGCGGCAGGTCTCTTGTCCCCATGCAAGACCCCATTCCCCCCCCACCTCGCAGGTACGCGGACTAAGATGCTGCTCTGGGCAGTAATTGAGGCCGCGCCATTGCGGCCTGCTGGAGCGAGGTGCCCCTTTTGCTCTGTTGACTGAGGGCATTGCCCTTACATTGCTCACACTGCAGGGGAACTGGTGCTCTCTTCTGGTGGCCAGGGCTGCTACAAGCAGGCACTGGCTGCGCCGAGGGCTTCCCCTGCCTGACAACTGGTTGAAGGAGTTGTGGGCTTGATCTGGTGCCCATAACGATAAGTGGACAGGGATTGTGGGGCAGCTGGTTGGAACAGCTTTAGTTCCATTTACACACCCCCTCCCCCCCACAAAGATGGAAACAGTTATCTGTAAATTTAAGATCGGTTAAAAAGGTGTTCATTAAAAAAAAAAAAAAAATGGCTCCTAACTTTTTTAGCTGGCTCCTAGTTTCAAGGTAAATTTGTCAAACCCTGCATTAGTATCAGCCAGATACACCAACGTGTCATCCGCATAAAGCGAAATGCTCTCCTCTATATTAGCAATTTGAGTCCTTTAATTGAGGAGGAGGAGCGAATGCGAACCACAAGCAGCTTCATGGCCAGGACAAACAAGAGGGGTGACAACGGGCACCCCTGTCGTGTGCCCCTAGTAATCAGAAAGGGGCCAGTGATAGAGGAATTGACAAGCGGATCAAACTTATTGGTGTAGGTGGAATTAAATCCATATTAAGAGGGGACACTTTGGAAAATGGCACCCGTGGAATAATCCCATTAAGATATTGAGGACAAAAATTCTCTCACCAGATCCAATTGGCCCTCAAAGTCCTAGTGTGGTGGAGCACTATTTAGCAAACTAACGTGAGCACTTGTTCTGATGCAAGCACGGTGATTATGACGCTTGGAAGATACACTTTTGGACTTATGGTTGTTTACTCCATTCTAAAAATGCGCAGAGAAATTGTTTTATATAATTTTTTTTTAAAAAGGGGCAGCTGTATTTTCACTTATCATTGAGTGTTATTTAAAAATCGTAAAAAAATAAAATAAATAAAGTGCTTAAAAAGAGGAAGCAAACTTGTAAAAAAAAAAAAAAACATGCAAGACAAAAGGCATAATGAGCTAGTATGCATAGCATACTAGCTCATTATGAATTACTTGCCTCAGATCGAAGCCGTCCTCATCTCTCCCTCATAGGAGATGCCGAGAACGGCACACAGACTGATGCAGCGGCACATAGGTGCCATTGCGTCAGTTTGCTCTAGTGCGCATGTGCCAATGTCAGGGGATATCTCCTAAACCGTGCAGGTTTAGGAGATATTCTTGTTAGCTACAGGTAAGCCTTAATATAGGCTTACCTGTAGCATAAAGTTTAAAAATAGGGTTGACAACTTTAACTCAAAACACTTATAAGTGAACGAAACCGACTTACCTAGAGGTAAAAGTGACAGCCTGTAGGCTACAGTAATAACTGCACGTCGAATGCGACATAGAAAGGACATCTGTGGGCGTGTAGATTCCAAGTACTTTACACTGGTGATATTTAAGTGATCATCTTCCAAGTCTCCAGAACACCTATTTAAAAAGTAAACCATTAGGTATAAAGCATTTGAAAAAATCCATAAAGCACAAAAAAAAAAAAAACCCACACGCTGCCACAGCTCCCGGACAAGATGCCCTTAGGTGTATTTGCAGCTCTCAGGGTTGCACCTACGCATGGCAGTTGTGAGTACTTCTGATGGGGATATATTTTCCAACTACATCCCTCCCTATGGCCTTTCTGCCCTTTAAGGCAGTGACTCGGACACCTTTATATTTCATTTCAGATTAAGACATTGCTGCTCCTGAAGAGTGGATATAAATACTCCATGAAATGCGTTGAGCCTCTGTATATGCAATGTTTAGCCGACCATGCATGTCTTTTTATTCTTATGATAACTATAGATTATGATCAATAAGAATTTTATGCAATAGGAAGTTTCTCAGGTGGTATAGCAATAACCCCTATCCATCGTCATGTATTATGTTCCCATGTGTGCATAGATGAATTTTACTGTAATGTGTATTTGTATGAATTTTTATTATGATTTAAATATACAATTTTCTGGCCCCCCTATTGACTGCTTGTTTCATTTAAAGTCCCGCCCCTTTCCTTTTTCTCATGAAACCAGGATGGAGGATTGAGACCAACAGGTCTCTACCTCATTCAAAGTAAAAAAAAAAAAAAAATCGCCTGAAGTTCCAGGACGTTCATGAGGAGACCAGACACATCCAATGTCCAACTCCCCTGCACTGACAGGTGTCCAGGAGTCCTACGCTCAATGGAGCGACACCACTCATGAGGTTCTTCCAATAGATTGCAACTTTTTTCCAACTGAGCAGGAATCCTGCTCAATCAAGCCAGAGACAGACCAACTTGTGTCACAATCACAGGATGCCGTGTTGTAGGAACCTGGGCAAAGGGGACTACGATGAAGGATGCTACCATGGGGAGAGTGGGGTGGACAGTGGCTGAGCTTGAAGTGTTTCAAGGATTAGACCCAAATACTCTAAGCAATGAGTCTGTTCAAAACAGACTTCTGAAAAATTCAGAACCCAGCTGAATCTGGACCAAAGCCATCAGTCAGGGCTACATTGTTAATCTGTCATTACTGTTCCCTCAGGAGGGGAATGTCTGGATAACCAGCAATGGAGATGTTCTAATCTAGGAGCACAGCAACCAGCACCCTGAACACCCAAGCTGTAAAATAAATCCTGAATAGCAGAGCCAAATATGTAATTGCAATGGGCTCAGAGCAAAGAAAATGCTGCTGGAAATATGGGTAAATACAGATATGGTGTCCATGCAAAGCAGACAAGACAAAATTAAAAGGTTCCAAAAAGAGACAAAAAGGGCGCAAAAGACAAGGTAGAACAATCTCTGCAAGAGTGAGATGCAAGGGGTCTCTGAAATAGCATGGTCAAAGCAGAGATCTGTCCCTTAAATCAGGGCTCGACAAATCCATATATATATATATATATATATATATATATATATATATATATATATATATATATATATATATATATATATATATATATATATATATATATATATATATATACACACACACACACACACACACACACATATATATGTGAGTGCACCCCATTTACCAGGAGGCAATGAGAGGATGAGACGAGGAGCTCCTCAGAGAAGGAAATGGCAGATTAGGAAGACTGCCTAGCAACAGCCATTTCTGCAAAGTTATGCCCATGTATACAATGGACTTTTCTATGAATGGTTCCCAGGCATTTAATCCAATGCGCTTGCATCTTCACCTCTAACAAAATACAGGGGATCACTGTAGGTACAGTACTCTTTTGGCCTTGGTGGCCGATCCAATTGAAGCCCACCTCTTAGACTATATCAGGGTGTTAAGAACTACCAAGACTTAGGGGAACTGAAGGAACGCCTCAGAGAGGGACAACCTCAAAGTAATCTAAAAGCCGAGGCTTAACTGAGCTGAAAGGGGTTATGCCAGGGAAGGGATACCTGCCTTCTTCTGGCCACCACCTATTCACCTGAAGGTGGCAGCATAACCCAAGTAGACAGATATGTGAGTCATTTGTGTCCTGTGGTATACAAGAAAGGTGTCCATACTCCCAGAACACTAGGAAAAAACCCTGAGGCATGCTGGGAGAAGGAGGGGTCAGACTGGGCTGGTCCACAATTTGTTTTCTCATGTCCTAAGCCTCCTGCAGGAAACCGTCTGAATTTGTATCCTGCAATAAACATGAAAGCTTGTAACACTATGCATGTAGCTTAATAAATTATACTTACTTTATTCCAACATCTTTCCCAGACTGTAAAATCCAGCTCAAAGAGTTGTTAAACTCACCGATATATTCTTGACCTAGACCCTGTTCAATTTAAATTGCATTAGAAATGACATTCCAAAAGGAAACAGCAAGCACATACGTTGATAGAATATCACACACGTAAAGCAAATCTAGGCGATAAAGGAAGTTCCTCGGACCAGCAAATTGGTTCACTACAGAAATGCCTTACAAGTCTTAAATAAGCAGACTACTCTTGTATGCTTTACAAGGCCAAGATTTTAAAATTTCAAAACGGATACCTTTAAGACTAAATTTTTCAAAGAAAAGCATTACAGATCTTTTATTGGTCAACAGCCAGTAGCAACAGAGAACTAGGACAGTACCAACCTGTAAATATTCAGCTGCCTCCTGGACGGAAATACGACCAAATTCTGCATCACCACAGATATAATCTCCTGTAAGATTGATGAAACCAAAAACAAAAATCATGAATACCAGCAACATTAAACTGTAAATATCCTGAGTTTTCACTGGAACTAAAGTAGAAGAGAAAAACATTCTAAATGGGGCCAAATTGCTCCGATAACTGTTCAAGACCAGATTTACCTCACTTTCGATTTCCTTGGACTTCCCCAATGGGATACCAAAAAAAAAACAAAAAAAAACAAACACCCTCCTGAATCTAGCATCTATCCAAAAAAAAAAAAATAGGATTTTTGTACTCACCGTAAAATCCATTTCTCTGAGTTCATGGATGGACACAGCAGCCTTTGACCTTAGGGTTATATCCGCTTCCTTCAGGAGAGTTTAGGCAGAAACAAAGCACTTTAAGTGTTAACACTTTCCTCAGTGCAGCTCCTCCCAGGGGGCGTGGTTCCCCGGGTATAACCCACACCCTACTCTAGCAGCTCCAGTTCGTAACAAGCAGTACAAACAAAAAGGAGGGGTGGGTGCTGTGTCCGTCCATGAACTCAGAGAAATGGATTTTACGGTGAGTACAAAAATCCTATTTTCTCTTCCGTTTATGGACGGACACAGCAGCCTTTGACATCCCCAAGCAGTGTAAAAAAATTTGAGGGGTGGGAAAAACAACACAGCAAACCAAGCTTCACCCCAAACAAAACCGGAGTTACTCAACGGAGGAACTCCAACTTTAAACTGCCGCCTGTAACACCTGCGGCCGAAGGAGGCATCAGAAAATGCACTCACATCCACCTTGTAAAACTCTGAAAAAGTGTGGACTGACGACCAGGTCGCTGCCTTACACACCTGTAACACAGAGGCTTGATACCGGAAAGCCCAAGAGGCACCGATCGCCCTGGTCGAATGCGCCGTAACCCGAAAGGGAGGCGCCCGCCCCTTTAGGGCACAGGCCTGAAGCACAACCTAGAAATGGTGGCCGACAAGACTGCCAGACCTATTCTGGGACCAGCCACCGACACGAACAGTGAGTCCGACTTCCGGAACGGAGCCGTAGCAGAGAAGTACACTCGTAGGGCCCGAACCACATCCAGGGAAAGTAAAGTGGCCTCTTTCCGTTTTTTCGGCTGAGGACATAAGGATGGAAGAACAATGTCCTCATTAATGTGGAAAGCCGAAACCACTTTTGGGAGAAAAGATGGCTGCGGTCGCAGCACCACCTTATCCTTATGGATGACCAAATAGGGAGCCTTGCAAGACAACGCCGCCAGTTCAGATACTCGTCTGATCGAGGTAATCGCTACCAGAAAAACCACCTTTTGTGACAGAGTCAACAAAGGGATCTTTCGGATGTCCCCAAAGGGAGCATCCTGAAGCACCGAAAGGACTAAATTCAAGTCCCAAGGGGGTAGTGGATGGCGCACCGGAGAAGCCACATGTCGGACCCCCTGTACAAACGTACGCACCAAGGAGTGCACTGCCAAGGGTCGCTGAAAGTAAACGGCCAGAGCCGAAATCTGACTCTTAACCATACTCAAGGCGAGAGCCTGATCCACTCCCCGCTGTAAAAAACAGCAGAATCCTAGACACCACGTATGAACGAGGGTGCCACTTCATCTCCTCACACAGAGATGTAGGCCTTCCACGTACGATGGTAAATCCTACGTGAGGTAGACTTCCGTGCACGCAGCATGGTAGAGACCACCGAGCCCAACAGGCCTCGGTCCATCAGTACCTGGCTCTCAACAGCCACGCCGTTAAAGCCAGCGACTGTAAAGCAGGGTGGAAGATCAGACCCTGCGACAGAACATCTGTTCTCAGAGGTAGACGCCAGGGGGCGTCTGCCACCAGACACACCAGGTCCGCGTACCAGGAGCGGCGCGGCCAGTCTGGGTCGATCAGGATTGTTGGAATCCCTTCGGCTTCCACTCTACACGTCTTACGCGTCCGCCCACGAGTCATTCGACCTGGCCACGAACCGTGGCACCTTCCGGTTGAGACAGGACGCTAGAAGGTCCACGTCTGGAGTGCCCCACTTTTGGCACAGACCCCGAAACACTTTCGGATGAAGTGACCATTCTCCTGGATCCACTGATTGGCGACTTAAGTAGTCGGCTTGCCAATTCTGAACACCCGGAATGTACACGGCCGATAGAGCCGGAACGGACCTTTCGGCCCACCGAAGGGTGTGCGCTACTTCCAGTGCTGCAGCCGAGCTTCGTGTGCCTCCCTGATGATTGACGTACGCCACGGCCGTGGCGTTGTCGGACTGGATCCTGACCGGTCGGCCCTGCAGCTCCAGGGACTACCCGGCAAGGCACAGCTTGAGTGCTCAGAGCTCCAGAACATTGATCGGCAGGCGAGACTCCTCCTAAGTCCAGCGCCCCTAGGCTGACTGGGTGCCCCAAACACCCCCCCCCCCAGCCGGAGAGGCTGGCATCCGTTGCGACCACGGTCCAGTGACATGGCAGAAATGACTTCCCGGCCCAAAGCACCGGAAACGTCAGCCACCACACCAGGGAAGACTTGACCAGTTGACTCAACTGAATCTGGGAATCCAGAGAAGACGGGAGCCTGTCTCAACTAGACAGAATCTCCTTCTGTAGTTCCCTGGTGTGGAATTGGGCATAAGGAACTGCCTCGAAAGAGGCCACCATCAGACCCAGAACCCTCATGCAGAATCGAAGAGACGACCACTTCTGGGTCAACAACTGCTGCACTGCAGATTGCAGAGTCTGAAGTTTCTCCGTTGGGAGAAAAACTCCCACCTCGACGGAATCCAGGACTAGCTCTAGGTATTCCAGACGCAGAGACGGAACCAACACTGACTTCTGGATATTCAGAAGCCAGCCGAACTCTTGGAGAGTGACACGTGATAGACACGTCCTCTTCTAATTCTGAGCCTGAGGAAGCTCTCAGGAGAAGGTCATCCAGATTTCCCACGATAGCGATCCCTCGCTGTCTCAGCAGGGCCAGTATCGGGGCGAGCACCGTGGTGAAAACCCATGGTGCCTAGGCCAGGCCGAACGGGAGGGCCACAAATTGAAAGTGGTCCTCCCCGATCGCGTCCAAGATATCCAAGGATGCCATGAAGTCCCCCTGATGGAGCGCTGCTATTACCGAGCGAATCGACTCCATCCTGAATTTTTGCACTTTGACAAAGCAATCGAGGGCCTTGAGGTTCAGGATTGGACGGACCCCTCCTTTTTGGGGGCTACAAACAGATTGGCGTAAAACCCCTGAAACCGTTCCATCGAGGGAACTGGCACAAATCACTCCCCTGACCAGAAAATCCTGGACAGCCCCTGACAGAGCCTGCCGGCTAACCGGAGGAAACTGGAGGTTGGAAGGAAAAAATCAGTTTGGTGGACAAGAGCGAAACTATCTTGTACCCCGAGGAAACTACTTCGCAAACCCAAAGGTTGGAGAGGAGAGACCTCCACCGAGCCGCGAATTCGCAAAGCCGCCCCCCCACCCGAGACCCGGGCGGGGGCAGACCTTCATGCGGAAGCAGGTTTGTCCGCAGGCTTGCAGAACCAGGGGCGCTTCTGCCCTGCAGTGGGCGCCTTAGCACCTTGCAAACTTTTTCCTGCACGAAAAAACGCTTTGGGGTAGTAAAAGAGGGCCCTTGCTTACGGCGAGGCTCCTTGCCCTTCCCAGACTGTGGGAGCAGTGTGCTCTTACCACCTTTGGCATCCTTAATGTCGTCATCCAGGGACGCCCCAAAAAGCCGTTCACCCTTAAAGGGCAAATCCACCAAGGCCTTCTTGGAGGATCGGTCCGCAGACCAGCATTTCAGCCACACAAGGCGGCGTAGTACCACCGCATAGGCGGAGGCTCTGGAAAGCAAGGGAAGCGTATCCAGGGCCGACTCGCAGACAAATGTTAGACCCTGAACCAATTGTTCAGCCAGGTCCTTGCAGGCCTCAGAAGCATCCTGCTCCTCCAGCTTCTGTAGCAACAACTTTGCCCGTTCAGTCAGTGTCTGCGACACCAGAGACCCGGCCACAACCGGTCTCACAGCCAAACCCACAACTGTGAACATAGGAGAGTGGAGGCTGTGGCCCGCTCTATCAGTGGGGTCCGTAAAAGCGGGAGCCCCTTCCACAGACAATGTGGTGGCTTTACTCAGTTTTTCAAGTTTCACCTGTATGTTTCTCTCAGGAAAGGTTTCTACTCATGAAGGGAGATGTAAGCTTGCAATACATATTTCTCCTCAGGCTGGTGTACATGAACTAAAGCCTGCATTAACACAGGAGGGTCCGCTGACGGAGGAGAGACCCACTTTATTTTTATTTTTTTTAAAGTCCTCCTCAAAGGGATAACGGACCGCAAAGTTTTTTTAGGAACAGCAAAAACTTTTTGTGGCGTGTCCCATTCCTTACATAGCAAATGCTCCAAATAAGGAGCCCAGGGAAATACTTTTTTGCGGTGCTGGGTGGCTTGCGGAACCCAAAAGGGACCGGCACAACTGGTGCTCCCGCCAAATCCTCAAGTTTATGAGTATCACGCACCGCAGAATAAGAGCTCCAACAAATTCTATCATTTACTGACCCTGAGGCAGAGTCATCCTCACAGTCCGTGTGGGTTAAGCCTGCATCATCTGACATTACAGAACCAGACAGCAGGCAATGAGCCTGTGTCAGAGACATCCCCAGAAGCAGGCTCAGGGAGGGGGCGCTTAGTACCCCCCCTACTGGGCACTAGCTGTTTCTAACCTGGCGAGAAACGCCTCAAGTACAGCCGACATTGCCTCAACAGATGCGGCAGGAGCAGGGGGATTAAAGTATAACTCAGGCATTGCTGCGGCAGAAACACCAGGTTCAATATTGCCCCACCGCTGTGTACTGCAAGACAGAACAACCCACCGGTCACCTCCTGGCTGCAAAAATAGAAGCAGAGACCTCCCAGGGACTCGCCACCCCACCCAGCCGCAGAGAGAGCTGAAAACCTGAAGTGTGCTCTGATGTGCTGGCTGTGCTGTGTCGGTCACCTCAGGGAAGAATCACAGCGTTTCACAGCACTAAAACTGTCACAAGAGGCCAAGAGATTTCCAAGATGGCCACCGTCTGAGGTAAAAATCACCTCATACAAAACAGCAGCACACAGTAGCACCCCCCAGAGTAACAACACAGTCCCCCAACAACACACGGGCCCCGGCGGTAAGAAAACCCAGGAGGCCCCCCTTCACAGCCACTACCCAGTCAGAGGAAGGAGGTAGAGGAAGGGGAGAGAGGAAAGCAGGGCGGACTGTCGACCTCCCCAGGGAAAACACCAGCCATACCACCTTACCTGAGCAAGGGGCCACTACTTACCTGTCCTGCGACCACCGGCTGGAGGTATCCCAGACAGAACCAACATCCACTAACGGCATGGCTGTCGGCCAGACACACTGTGACAGCCATAGAGACCGGTCATGTGTGTCCTGGAACATGTAGTTCCCCGGCCGCCCCTGGAGCAATGGGGCTTGTCGTGGACGACCCAGAGCTGAGGGCCGGCACACGCTCGATGGCCGAACATGGGGGGACTACAAGAGTCAAGACCCAGCCTGTCACCCAGTCGGCTGTTGATAGAAGAATCACAGGATTAAAAAATGCAGGAACAAAATAAAAAGCGAGAAAATCGCAAAAAAAAAAAAAATCTCCAGAGTACAGGACTCCAGAGTGCATTCCTCTGTCGTTGGGCAGAAAAAAACTGGAGCTGCTAGAGCAGGGTGTGGGTTATACCTGGGGAACCACGCCCCCTGGGAGGAGCTGCACTGAGGAAAGTGTTAACACTTAAAGTGCTTTGTTTCTGCCTAAACTCTCCTGAAGGAAGCGGATATAACCCTAAGGTCAAAGGCTGCTGTGTCCATCCATGAACGGAAGAGAAAGCAAGCTTTTAATTTACATATACAGCAAGCTTTAGCAAAAAGACTTGAGGGAAGCCAATACTGAATATAATTTAGTAGGGCCACAAGAAAATTTAATGTTAAATCCAGGACGAGTCATCTGCCTTTCCTATATGAAAACACCATCTTTATAATAAATATATATATATAATATAATCTGTACACAGAAGGCTGCATGCCCCTATGTTTTGTAAATCGATCAAGGCTTGCTGAAGAACTGTTTTTACACCACAGATTATGCAATGTACTTCTCCATAGGTAGTAGCACAATTAAAGGAACTTGAACACGCACTACCAGCTAGCCTAGTGCTGTAGTCTGTTGGGATTGGTACCTTTTCTGCCTTCTTGCCTTAGACTCCATTTCCAAGGAATATCCATGGCCAACTAACAGTTGCTTTAGGTTATATACTTTTGGGAACTCCGTTTTGTACTGGTTAGTTTGAACACAGCGTTAACAGGTCTCCCATATGGGACAACCAATGCCTTGATGATGCTCTATTGCGATAATCCAAATACAACTCTGGGATTGTTTTTTTATTTTACCTCGTTATGGAACACTCACTAGAGTCTAGAAGACTGTGTACAGTCAATGATGCTTGGCAATTTCAAATTTGTTGTTAAACCTGTCAAAACTTAAAAATTGAAACCAAAAAGTAATTTAACTGAATTTTGAAATCCTTAGACATGTTGCAATCATTTTCATTCCAAATAAATGAAAGATTTATCACAACTCTGAGGTAGAACTGATCCTATTGGGCAGCAATTTGACTCTGGTGTGTGTGCCATCCCAATTCTTGACAACTGCCCAACGTGGTTGTAAAGCCATTCTATCCTAAATCATACCATCCCCTCTGTTAGATAACATTGTGTCCCAATGTCTCTGCTTTATAAAAAAAAATATATATATAATATTATTACACACCAATTTCATATCGCTGTTTAGCACTCAAGTGACCGGCTGCCTCTTTCGGGCTGACAACTACAGCAGGAGGGGCCAAGAACACCTGCTGTCAGCCGCGAGGAGGGCGAGCGGGCACTTGAGCGCAGAGCTGCGCTATGAAACGAGGTAGAAAATTGGCATAATTAAAAAAAAAAAAAAAAAAAGTACAGACACAATGTTAACAGACGGGTATGGTATGATTAGGATAAAGTTATAATAGCAACAAGAAGGGAGGGGTGAGCATTGTCAGGAGCCAACAGGCAGGGAGGGTGGGGGAAAAGGACGACAGGAGAGCTGTGGATGACATAAACTGACCACTGATCAGCAGACAAGATAAATTGTCAAAACCAGGCAGGATCAGCCAGGTATTTTATTTTATTTTATATGATATAGGGACAAAATTATACAGCACAAGCACGGTTTGAATTAAATATGGAAATTCTGTTCCATTTAAAGTATATATCTCTATCTCTATATCCATCCCACACATACATACCTCAACTAAATATTTGTTCATACCAAAAGCTGTATTTTTACGGTTATCTTTCTGTCACTGTATACCAATGGTCAGGGAGAGGGGGTCAACATCACTGTCTCCTACAGTAATGGAGCCATGTGTTCTTGGCCTCCTTAGGCAAAACCAACTATAACATGCTTCTGTGTAATCCCACCTTTTCAAACTGCACAATCCCAAGAGCAGCATGCAGTACTGGTAAACCTGAAGTTCTGTTTTTTGTTTCATGAAATATTATAATCTGAAAAAGATGTGCGTTTCTGCTCTGAGCAAGTCTTTAGTGTGTGTAATCTACTCTCCCTGGTATTCAGGTTAATGCCACCTAATGAGCCTCTAAAAACCACTTGCATATGTTATAGCCATCTGCATGTAGTAAAAATTAACCAATGTAAGATTTTAAATCTGCCCAATTAAACGTTGTCAAAGTGGTGTACGTTTTCCCCTGATTTTATAAGGGTTTTGACAAATCTGTCTACTTTTGCTAAATGTGTCCCCCCGCCCCCCCCCCCCCCCAACTACAGTGAAAGGTTGCAATTCACACTTGTAAATTGCAGACACTAAAAAACAGTCACCTTAAGAGAAAATAGTGGACAAAGCAATACTTCAAGTATGGACATCACTGCGTAAATATGCAAATACTGGATGCCTGGCTGTCATGCCAACCTTCTTGATTCATTAGTTTGAGCCGTCACTCCAAAACATACAGTCGTCCAACCTTTTTAGGTCACTATTCCACAATATGCATGTTCAACTATACGTCTACAAATGTACATGATCTCCAAACAGATCAAAAGAATTTCCTTTTCAGAAAAAGGAATGTGCTCTTACTTTTGTGGGACCCACTGAAACACCTAGAATGTAAACTTGTATGCATTACCTGCTGTCTTTGCCAATTTGTCATGAAGTTTATGAAGAGTGTTCATCAGCAGATTTTTCTGTGTCTACAAAAAATAAAAATAAATGTTTTATAAAATAAGATAAAAACAGTGGGTGGAAAAAAAAAATCTGTTGACACATACTATAAAATTGTTATAATATATAGGGTTGTCCCGATACCGATATTAGTATCGGTACCGATACCAAGCATTTGCCCGAGTACTTGTACTCGGGCCAATGCTCCCGATGCTTCACCCGATACTTTTACTGTCAGAGGTGATCAGTGCATGGGGAAGTTACAGGCACCAATCACCTCTATATAGTGTATTTCGGCATGCATTCACGCCGTGTATCTCTCCCCTTCCGTGCTCTTCCTCCACCCCCTGGAATTGTCAGGATGGAGAGCGGGGTAGGAGCCGGTAAATCCGGCTCCTTACTGCTCCGAATGGACAGTCAGTGATCACTGACTCGGTCCATTCACATAACTTAAACATCGTAAACTGTGATTACAATGTTTCAGTTTATGAATGAAGAGAAGACGCTGTCTTCACTCCATTCATTTTCAGCGCAGCTGATGCTGCTGAGAAAGGGACTGGGGAATCTGTGTCCTTCGTCTCTGTCTCAAAGGGGAGATGTTAGAGGTATGTTAAAAAAAAAAAGCATTTAAAAAAAAAATGTAAAAATTCAAAACAAATTGTTAAAAAAAAAAAAAAAAAAACTAATGACACATGTGCTGCTGTCACATGAGATTAAAAAAAAAAAAAAAAAAAAAAAAAAAGAGGATCGGTATTGGCGAGTACTTGAAAAAAAAAGTATTGGTACTTGTACTCGGTCTTAAAAAAGTGGTTTCGGGACAACCCTAATATATATTTATTATCTCAGTACCAACCTCTACTGGCGTTTTTTACACAGAGATGTTAAATACTATTCTTTTAAGGGCTCATACACTGCAGCTCAAAATGAGTGGTCCCTTAAAGGCTTTTGAGTGTTTATTTTTTCTGCCTGGAAATTCCTTTCCATGTTAGCTAATGTGTCCATGCACACTATGGCTTCATTTCCGAGTTTACAGGCATATGCTCTTACAGGCAGAAAAATAAACCCAAACTCATTTTTGAGAGGAGCTGTCGAGAAGGAGATGCCAGAGTGCTTGGAGAAAAAAAAAGGCACAATCAAGCATGAAAAGGCTCAAGGAAGCTCCAAAAACATGAAAAAAAATAAAAAAAACATCCCCCCCCCCCAAAAAAAAAAGCCCAAGACAAGCTTCTTCAAGCTGAAATAAAAGCTCAAATGCTGCAGTGTGCATGGGCCCCAAAAATACTGAAACCTGTTGACTGGTATGCAGAGCAGGCACCCAGGGTATTTGCAGCAGCTTTTAGCATACAGTTCTCCTTCCAAATGCCAGGCTGTTCTCAGACAAAACTCTGATCCTTCCATATAGTGATGGAGCGTGCCGCCAAGTCCTATACCCACATATTACAATTGGCTCTTCACAATGATAGGTTGCCTCGCAATCCTAAAAAAAAAAAAGTGTGGAGGAGAGGATACATGCAAGCCTCACTGCAATTTCTTTAAAAAGAAAAATAAATAAATCTGTATAACTGCACTGAAAGAAGAGCTGAAGCTCTGCCCAATAACAGCCTGGCACTTGGACTGTAACTTTAGACAAAAGCTTTTGGGAGGATACTGAAAAAGCTGCTTGCAGGTATGAAGTACAAGCACATTTGGAGTTCTTGGACAACATGCCTGCCACAGCTTTCATTCCCAATCGGAGTATGAAAAGGTTAAATGGCGCTAACCAGGCAAGCCAAGTGCAAAGAAAAAGATTCCAACAAAGTGTTGGAAAAGCTCTTCAGATTTTGGTCAATATTTACATGCTGGCATTACGCAGTTGTTGTCGATTTGTCAGCTGCACATCCTCACCCAAAGGTGCTCTATTGGATTGAGATCTGGTGACCATTGGAGTACAATGAACACATTGTAATGTTTAAGAAACCAGTGGCGAGATGATTCGAGCTTTGTGACATGGTGCATTATCCTGCTGGAAGTAGCCATCAGAAGATGGGTACACTATAGTCAAAGGGATGGACGTGGTCAGCAACAATACTCAAGTAGGCTGTGGCGTTTAAAACAGTATGCAACAAATTCCGGGCGCCAGGTCGCCGTTGCGCCTAGAATCATCGACCTGGCACCCATGGCAGCAAAGCTGAGGTATCCTTAGAGCGTCGCCGCGCATCCCCCCAAAACCACGAACTTATGGTTCACACTAGCAAAGTTAGGGCACAGCACAGGCATGTTGATATTGTTCACTTTGCAGCTACTGTGCCCATCAATTGTCACTACTGTGCCATGCCATCAAACGTAGCCACTGTGCCCATCAATTGTCACTACTGTGCCATGCCAAACATAACCACTGTGCCATCAATTGTCACTACTGTGCCATGCCATCAAACGTAGCCACTGTGCCATCAATTGTCACCACTGTGCCATGCCATCAAACGCAGCCACTGTGCCCATCGTCACCACTGTGCCATGCCATCAAAGGTAGCCACTGTGCCATCAATTGTCACCACTGTGCCATGCCAAACGCAGCCACTGTGCCATCGTCACCACTGTGCCATGCCAAACGCAGCTACTGTGCCCATCAATTGTCACTGCCATGCCAAACGCAGCCACTGTGCCCATCAATTGTCACTGCCATGCCAAACGCAGCCAATGTGCCATCAATTGTCACCACCGTGCCATGCCAAATGCAGCCACTGTGCCCATCAATTGTCGCCAGTGTGCCAATTGTTGCCACTGTGCCTTTTAATTGTCGTGCTCACTGGTCCCAGCTGTGTTCTGGGAGCTGTGTGTTTCCCAGAACACAAGGGGGGGGGGGCTGACGTCCTGCCCGCAGTCTACCCGCAGACTGTGTGGCCGGAAGTGGGTGCAAAAAAAACTGGCTCATAACTTTTTTAGCTGGCTCCTAGATTCCAAGCAAATTTGTCAAGCCCTGGTTTAAAAGATTATCAATTGGTACTAAGGGGCCCAAAGTGTGCAGGAAAATATTCCCCATACCATTACACCACCAGCCTGAATAGTTTATACACGGCAGGATGGATCCATGCTTATCTTTTGTTAATGCTAAATTCTGACATCTGAATGCCACAGCTGAAAGGGAGACTCAGACCAGGCAATGTTTACCAATCTTCTATTGTCCAATTTTGGCGAGCCTGTGCGAACTGCAGCCTCAGTTTCCTGTTAGCTGACAGGAGTGGCACCCGGTGTGGTCTTCTGCTGCTGTAGTCCATCTGCTTCAAGGTTCAATGTGTTGTGCATTCAGAGGGTAGTCTGCATACCTTAGTTGCAACGAATGGTAATCTGAGCTACTGTTGCCCATCATCTCACACCTGTCTGCCCAATCGACAACAAGGCTATACACATTTGCACTGCACATTTTCTTTTTTTGGATCATTCCATGGTCCCTTAAATACCCCCTATCCCATTCTGATACTCAGCAAGTCTTTACCAGGTCTCGATGCCTTAATGAATTGAGTTGCTGTCATGCGATTGGCTGATTACCAATTTGTGTTACTAAGCAATTGAACAGGTGAACCCAATATGTGGCCAGCGAGTGCAAGTGAACCATTACCTGCCAAACATTTGTAATTTTGTTCGGTGACTGGTCTGAGTACAGTGACTACAGTGATGTGCTTTGCCATGTGCAGGGAATGCTTAGCCATACATGGTCAATATCTCTGGAGCTGTAGCAGGGATGATAACTTAGAATTTTACATTTTGATGTTAGATACACCAAACTATGTCACCCTAATGAGTAATTTATACATTACACTGGTTGATGTGAATTTTAAAAGCACCGACAAGCTTGCTTATCTCACATGTTTGCTAATCTGACAGAAGACCGTTGCTTTTAAAATTCAACATCAAAAACAGTGTCACGGACTTCTAAATACTGTATTTCACGATATAAGCCGTTTAGTGGTAAAAACAAGTGTAAAATGCAAGACTTCGTGGGTTAAAAAAAAAAGGCAGCTTGGAGACTTCAGACACTGCGGCTGAGAGCGGGGTGTACCAAGATGGCCCCCAATGGAACGTCACTTCCATTACAAGTTGACGGGTCACCTAATCTGATGGAACACCGGCAGATCATGACTGAAGTTTGTCCAATTTCGTTGAGCCTGTGCAAACTATAGCCTCAGTTTTCTGTTCTTAGCTGACAGGAGTGACACCCGGTGTGGTCCTCTGCTACTGAAGCCCATCTGCTTCAAGGTTCGATGTGATGTGCGTTCAGAGAAGGTATTCTGCATACCTTGGTTGTAAATGAGTGGATTTTAGTTATTTGCAATTCTATTATCTTGTACCAGTCTGCCCATTCTCCTCTGACATCAAGGCATTTTTCTCCCCACAACTGCTCCTTACGGGATATTTTCTCTTTCGGCCCAATCTCTGTAAACCCATGAGATGGTTGTGTGTGAAAATCCCAGTAGATCAGCAGTTTTTGAAAATACTCAGACCAGACCGTCTGACACAATCCACCATGCCACATTCAAAGTCACTTAAATCCCCTTTCATATGCTCAGATTGAACTTCAGCAAGTCATCTTCACCACATCTATATGCCTAAATGTATCGAGTTGCTGCCAAGCGATTGGCTGATTAGCAATTTGTGTTACCAAGCAATTGATCAGGTGTACCTCAAAGTGGTCTGCGAGGGTATATTGCTGATTTTTTTTTTTTTTTATACATTTCTAAAAGGGTAAAAATTCATCAACAAACATCAAAGACACTGTCAACCCTTCCATATTCCAAATTAAAGCTTGCATTATGTTTAATACTTACATAGCCAGGAAAGCCATCAGGACTTTGTACTAAGAAAAAAAAAAAAAAAAGAAAAAAAAAAAAAAAAAAAAAGGTATAGATTAAAATTGTTGGTACATGCACAGAACACATGGTTACACATCGGATAACACATAAAACCCCATAGTGACCAGCAACAGGTAAAGAAAGCACTATCCCCTATGGCAGTGGTTCTCAACCGTGCTAGTGCTGTGACCCCCTTGATAAAATTTCCCAAGTTGTAGGGACCCCCCCCCCCCCCCCCAACAGTAAAATTATTTTTGTAGTGTGGGTTGTTGGCACCGAAAAAACCCTTATGGTACATTTTAGGAAGTACCTCTTTTTGCTCTTCTTTCTTTCCCTTTTATCTCTCTATCCCAATTTCTTGTCCCCCCCCCCCTCCCATCCCTCTCTAGCTG
The DNA here is from genome assembly GCF_905171775.1 of Rana temporaria. Lineage (NCBI taxonomy): Eukaryota > Metazoa > Chordata > Amphibia > Anura > Ranidae > Rana > Rana temporaria. The sequence continues at coordinate 196,899,020 of NC_053491.1, read as the reverse complement.
TATTTGTTCTCTCCCTTATTCTCTCTCCTTTTTCTGTTCCTCCCTCTTTTCCATGTATTCTCTATTTTTATTCTCTTACACCTTAGTGAGGGGTTGGGGAGTTGGGATTAGTGGAAATGCTGGAGGGAGTTCTGATTAGGGGTGCAACGGATCGTCACCGATCCGTGATCCGAACGGGTCACCCCGTTCGGATCGGCACACCCCGCGATCTGCGGAGCGCTCCGGAGCCTCGGCCTAGAAAAGTCCCCGGCTTTGGCCTAGCTCCGGAGCTGCGGCCATCTTGCTCCACCCAGTGTGCTTGCCAGAGCCCAGCGTGACACGCCTCCCCACCTCAGCGCGCTGATTTCTGTAGTCAGCGCGCTGAGGCGGGGAGGGCTGTGCACTGGGCTCTGGCAAGCACACTTGGAGAGAGAATGCTGCTAGCAGTGAAGCGCTGGTGTGAGAGTAGAGAAAAAAAAAAAAAAAGAGCACATTCACAGGGGTGGATTAAAGAGGTGAGGCTGTTTGGACATGTTTTTACAGCAAGATTTACTACTGCATGTTATTTCCCCCCCCAGTTCTGACAATGACTGAACACAAAGCTAAAAAAAGACCCAGGAGATAAAACTTTTTTTTTTCCTTATATACAACAGGTATCAAAGATGTAGTTTTTTCATCGGTTTTGACCGATCGTGTGTACGCGGCCTAAAACTCCGGTGGGTGTAGCAAGATTTTTTTTTTTTGCTGATCCGAAAATTATCCGATCCGTGACTCCTGATCCGAGGATCGATCTGTGAGTTTTTTGATCCGTTGCACCCCTAGTTCTGATCAGCCAACTTTGGTTCTCTTGATTAAGATGATCTGCTGATCTGAGAATTGTAGTTGGGACTTTTATTGGCAACTATAATCACAGGAAGTGTTATTCATTGTGTCTCTGGCCGGGTTCACACTAGTCCGACAAACGCTCCGACATTGGGAGCTTATGTCGCATTACATGTGAAAATCAATGTTTCCCTATGGGAGCCGTCTTAACTGGTCCGACATATCGGAGCGACTTTGCAAATGCTCCCTGTACTACTTTGGTCCGACTTTGATCCTACTTCAGCCCATTGAATATTATTGAAGTCGGATCAAAGTCGGAACACAGTCTTGCACGCTCTGACTTTGGCATGCGACTTGTACTCTGCTGATCTTGAGGGGGAACTCCACGCAAAATGTTAACAAAAAAACGGCATGGGTTCCCCTCCAAGAGCATACCAGGCCCACGAGTCTGGTGCAGATTTAAAGGGGAACCCCCTACGCCGAAAAAACGGCGTGGGGGTCCCCCCAAAATCCATACCAGACCCGTATCCGAGCAGCAGGCCGGCAGGTCATGAAAAGGGGTGGGGACAAGAGAGCGCCCCCTCCTTAACCGTGCCAGGCCGCATACCCTCAACATGGAGAGGTAGGTGCTTTGGGGCAGGGGGGCACCCTGGCCGTTGGTTGTCGGGGTCTGCGGGTGGGGGGCTTATCAGAATCTGGGAGCCCCCTTTAAAAAGGGGGGCCCCAGACACCAGCCCCCCACCCTAGGTGAATGACTATGGGGTACATCGTACCCATTCACCTGGAGGAAAAGTGTCAAAAACATAAACAGACTACACAGGTTTTTAAAATATTTTATTAGTCAGCTCCGGGGGTCTTCTGACTTCGGGGGTCTTCTTCCATCTTCTCTGCTCTCTTCTACTCTCCGCGCTCTCCGGTGCCTTCTGCCGGGCTGTTTTCCTGCCGCTATCTTCTTTGTAGCTCTTTTACTAACGGCGGCCAGCCCGGTCTTCTTCCCTCCTCTTCTTTTCTTCCAGTGTTGTCTCGACGCTCACTCCCGCTGTAATGCCGGGTGCGCGACTCGCACAGATTTATATAGGCCTCTTATGACGTCACAGTCCCAGCATGCTCCGGGTGGTGACGTCACCACCCAGAGCATTCTGGGACTGTGACGTCATAAGAGGCCTATATAAAATCCCTGCGCACTCTGCATTACAGCGGGAGGGAGCGTCGAGTCAACACCGGAAGAAAAGAGGGAGGGAAGAAGACCGTGCTGGCCGCCGCTAGAAAGAGAGCTACAAAGAAGATAGCGGCGGCACAGCCCGGCAGAAGGCACCGGAGAAGAACCGGGAGCGCGGAGAGCAGAGAAGACGGAAGAAGACCCCTGAAGTCAGAAGAAGACCCACGGAGAAGTCGGAAGAAGGCCCCCGGGAGCTGAATAAAATATTTTAAAAACCTGTGTGTTTCTTTTTACACTTTTCCTCCAGGTGAATGGGTAGGGGTACTATGTACCCCATACTCATTTACCTAGGGGGCTCCCAGATTACGATAAGCCCCCCGACCCCAACAACCAACGGCCAGGGTTGTTGGGAAGAGGCCCTGTCCTCATCAACATGGGGCAGGGTGCTTAGGGGTGGGGCGCCCCCCTGCCCCAGATCACCTAGTGGTGGCTTGTGTGCAAGGCCCCTTTCACACTGGGGCCGGAGGTGTGATGGCGGTATAGCGCCAATATACCGTCAGAATTGCGGTGGTATTCGGCCGCTAGCGGTGTGGTTTTAACCCCCTCTAGTGATCGAAAAAGGGTTAATACCGCTCGCAATGCGTAAACACACCGCTCTAAAGATGCTGCTAGCAGGACTTTTGGAGCGGTCCTGCTAGCGCACCGCTCCAGTGTGAAAGCCCTCAGGCTTTTACGCTGGAGAAACAGCAGCCGCTGTTTAGGGTCAGTTTGCAGGCGCTTTTTTAGCGCAATAGCGCCTGCAAACCGCCTCAGTGTGAAAGGGGCACCAAGTCCAAGATCTAGATCAAACCCGTTACTATAATGCATTCATGCTCCATATAAGTAAAACACGCTCTTTTAGGATTTTTTTTAGTTCCCAAGTGCTGAAATAGGACTTTTAAGGCAGCAGGCAGAACAATGAATATTACACTAACCTTCTATTTTAGGGTCCGATTTATCAAAAGGTGTAGGTTTAGAAAAAGCGTAAACTGAACAGGGAGGTAGATTTAGTAAAAAAAATTGGACTGGGGACTGAACCTATACTGTTTAGGCTGCATATGTTTTATACGTGCTTAGGTAGTTTTGATGCATATTATGACAAAATACAACAGGAATATAGTGCTGTGTGGAATCAAGCGTACAACACATATTTCCCCACCCAAACCAACAATGCATTCTTGCAGATTCTGAAAAAGCCAAACTTTGCTTGTCCTATTTTCTAATTTGTTTCAAGCTTCATGATTCAAAACACAGCCCTATTAACATGCAGCACAATAAAATCTTCCAAAAAACACACAAACTTGATTTCTCCCCCCCCCCCTTTCACAAATTTGTATTGGAAAATGTACTTTGTGCTGCTCGTTTTGAGTTAGCGTTCTTAGGGAAAGAACTGTGCCCATGCCCCGGGGGCATTACATGCAAATTCATGCACTTTAAACCCTAGATGTGCTCTACATTTGAAGCAAAATTGAACATTGTTTTTCAGCCGTTTCCAATGTATGAGAATTGAACTAGCCGAGATATCCATGCTCCCAGGCCTGCCAACTTGGGGTGGCCATTTACAGCAAAAGCTCATTATTCTTTGGTGCATATTATAGAGACTGCATCAAGGAGGTACAAGACATTGGCAACTATTGCAATGATAGCAAAACCATCAGTGGTTTTAAACCAAGAAACTGCAACAAGAAAATTTACCATCTTTTTTTCTAAAAACCTGCAAGTATAGATATATGAAAACTGCCATTGCTACCTTATTTAAAAAAATGTAAACAAGTGTTGGGCCTTTTTTCGGTGCGGATGCTGCATCTGTCCCCTGTTGGCTCCGACACCGAGAACGGAGTGATCAAACACCGCTTATCACCAAGTTCTCTGGTGACTCAGTGCAGAACAAACTGCACCCATGTGATCAAACAAGCTTTGGCTGTACTACTTTAATATTTTACCGCCTAGATGCTTGTTTAAAGCAGAGTTCCACCCAAAAGTGGAATTTCCACTTTAAGCACTCCTCTCCCCCTTACATGCCACATTTAGCATATAAATGATTTTTTTTGGGGGAGGACTACTGTCCCACTTCCACCTAGGCTCGACTCACGCATTCGCAGTGCGTGCCTGGCCGTGAAGCTGCAAGCCGTCATGGCCGGGTGCCCAGAGTGTCAATGGAGGCGCCGGCGGAGAGGAGGGGGAAAGGGGCGATGCTCCGGGCGTGGAACAGGTAAAAAGTATCTGTTTATCAAACGCCAGCAGCTACACTTTTTGTAACTGCTGACTTAATAAACATAAAAAGCCTGGAACTCCACTTTTAAGGTCAGTAAAAGGACAAGGACTACCGTCCTAAGATGCCTGATAACAGTGCAGTCTCCAGTTAATCTGTTAGCTTGGAAAAGGCAGTGGTGACATCTTCCCATCCCAGGCTACGGGGCTGTGTTTCTATTGATGTTAGAGGTGCAACGGATCGTCATTGATCCGTGCGGATCACGGATCAATGACTTCGGATCGGCACACACGTAATCCGTGGTGCAGGTAGAGGGGGGGCGAGCAGAGCGGTAAAACACGCTGTAACAGCTGACATTGAAATAGTCTCCGCTCTGCTCGCACAGCCCCGCCTCCTCCTAACCCTGCGCTTGTTATAGACAGAATGTGCGCCGCAGCCAATCGCCTTCTGGCGCGTCCGGCCACGCCCCCGGCATGGATAACTGCTGAGTGATGGACGCTGCAAGTGAGCGGCTGTCCCGCTGTGAGAGGAGCCGGGGGCGGTGTATGGCGGCAGGTGAGGCTCCATGTGTGCGGGGTCGCGTCGGTATGGAAGAATTTACCTTCCAGGGGGGATTTTTTTTATCCCTCAGGAAGGAGAGGGGAGCGGAGGGCACATGACACCAGCATGGGGGGTGAGGAGCAGCTGATGTCCGGGGCTGCATGGAGTGTGACAGACATATGGAGGGAATGTAGAGATGGGGGAGGGGATATAGAGGTATAAACACCCACACTCAGTGTATCCCCCCTCCACCCCATTATAGGAGCCAAGTGTGACCTGACTGTTGTCCACCACCTGGGGGGAGACATGCCCATGGGCTAAGGAGGGTCAGGGGAGATGAGCATCGGGGCGAGAAGGTGGAGGAAGAGAGGAGCGTCAGGTAGAGGCGAGAGTGAGGCTGCAATGGGGGCACAGTGTGGCTACAATTTTTTTTGCTGATCCGAAAAATGATCCAATCCACGACACTGATCCGAGGATCGATCCGATCCATGAGTTTTTTGATCCGTTGCACCCCTAATTGATAAAGCCTTACTGTTTTCAGGCAGCTTCTTTTGACTTGTGCACATTCCTTATACTCCACTGATGCACTTACTGCTACTAGTGTAGAGCGAGCAGTGCTGTTATTTCTGGTCACATGATCCGCTGTGTGTGCTATAATTTCCATAGAGCTGGAAATGTGCAATCCATCTCAGGTGCCAGCAGGAAAAGGTGACTACTTTCACATCCACAAGGGGAGAATGACGAACAAACACACAGAAGCGAACGCATATGTACGTTACGACTAGAGGTCGACCGATATATCGGTCGGCCGATATATCGGCCGATATTTGGCCGTTTTTAAGAAATCGGCATCGGCCGATTATTGTAAAAAAATCGGCCGATTTTCGGCTGCCGCGCTAAAACCCCGCTCCACCTACAGCAGCACGAGAAATGAATCCTTCAGCCACGCTGCTGGTAGCCTGCGCGCCGGCCCCGCCCCCCTTACCTCGGCGGGCTGTAGCAGAAAGCAAACTTGTCACAAGCCTGAGCAGCTGCAGTACAAGTTGTCTGCGCAAAGAGATCACAAAAGCTTCCTGCATGCTGGGACGTTGGCGGGATTACTGAACATGGGCTCTAGGCTACGGCTCCAGCCGTAGCCTAGAGCCCATGTTCAGTAATCCCGCCACCGTCCCAGCATGCAGGAAGCTTTTGTGATCTCTTCGCGCAGACAAGCAACTACTGCAGCTGCTCAGGCTTGTGACAAGTTTGCTTTCTGCTACAGCCCGCCGAGGTAAGGGGGGGCGGGGCCGGCGCGCAGGCTACCAGCAGCGTGGCTGAAGGATTCATTTCTCGTGCTGCTGGAGACTGGGGTAATGTACAGTATTCCTATCATCTCTGATAGGTGCCTCGGCTCTCTAGTGATTGTACATAGTACTCCAACTCACGTGGGAGCTCACAGGTGTCATCCAATGGACAGTGCTGGAGGGAACAGTGTGTACATGTTAGAGCACACCCCTCTCCTGTATACACACTCATTTTATATATATCCATCCCCACCCACGGCCAGCTCCATCCATCCACCCCCCTCTACAAAGCATCTCCCACCCACGGCCAGCTCCATCCATCCATCCCCCTTCACAATGCATCCCCCACCCACGGCCAGCTCCATCCATCCATCCCCCTTCACAATGCATCCCCCACCCACGGCCAGCTCCATCCATCCATCCCCCTTCACAATACATCCCCCACCCACGGCCAGCTGCATCCATCCATCCCCCTTCACAATGCATCCCCCACCCACGGCCAGCTTCATCCATCCCCCTTCACAATACATCCCCCACCCACGGCCAGCTGCATCCATCCATCCCCCTTCACAATACATCCCCCACCCACGGCCAGCTCCATCCATCCCCCTTCACAATACATCCCCCACCCACGGCCAGCTCCATCCATCCATCCATCCATCCCCCTTCACAATGCATCCCCCACCCACGGCCAGCTGCATCCATCCATCCCCCTTCACAATACATCCCCCACCCACGGCCAGCTGCATCCATCCATCCCCCTTCACAATGCATCCCCCACCCACGGCCAGCTGCATCCATCCATCCCCCTTCACAACACATCCACCGCCAGCACCATCCATCTATCCCCCTCCACAACACATCCCCCACCCACACCCAGCACCATCCATCCATCCCCCTCCACAATGCATCCCCCACGCACAGCCAGCACCATCTTTCCCCCTCCACAACGCATCTCCCACCCACGCCCAGCACCATCCATCCTCCTCCACAATGCATCCCAATCCAAAAATCGGCCCAAAATATCGGCCGCAAAAATCGGCCTCATATATCGGCCATCGGCTGCCCCGATTTCTAAATATCGGCATCGGCATCGGCCAGAGAAAAACCCATATCGGTCGACCTCTAGTTACGACAGCACATGTAAACAATGCTCAAACCCCACGAGGTATCGCCATGAACGTTGGAGGAGGTTGGGTTAGAACTATGGCTCTAACTCTAAACAGGCAACCTGTAAAAAATAAAAGCGTTGCCTATGGAAATTGAAAAATTGCTGCATAAATACTGTGCGAAGTAAAAAAAGTTGCAACAACTTTAGGGGTTTGGCCAAAATAGGCCTGGCCGGAAAGTGGTTAATTATATTTAAATGTAATAGTTTCGACAATGCTGCTGTCCAAAAAGGTGTGCATGTTGCTAGAGACAGCATTAGTCTAGGTTCACACTTGTGTGTACGTCACGAGTACAGCAGCCCATTCATTTGACCTGTGAGAAACGAGGGGAAAGAATTCGAGACTTTTTTTTAAATTGCACCGCACAGTTTGTGTGCAAAAATGTGGAGTCGTTCGCAGTTATGCACTTGTTTCCGACATGCACATAATATCTTAAAGTATTCATACCCCTTGAATTTTTCCACATTTTGCCATGTTACAGCCAAAAACAAAATGTATTTTTTTTTGTGATAGAACACAAAGTGGCACATAATTGTGAAGGGGAAGGAAAACGATAAATGTTTTTTTACAAAATTATGTGAAAAGTGTGGCATCCATTTGTATTCAGATCCCTTTACTCTGATACTCCCAACTAAAATCTACTGGAAACAATTACCTTTAGAAGTCATCCAATTAGTAAATAGAATGTGTAATTTTAACAGTATAAATACAGTTCTGTGAAGACCTCAGGAGATTTATCAGAGAACTTTATTGAACAAGCCGCATCATGAAGTCGAAGGCACACACTAGACAGGTCAGGGATAAAGTTGGAGACGTTTAAAGCAGGGTTAGGTTATAAAAAAAAAATATTCCAAGCATTGAACTTCTCATGGAGCACTGTTCAATCCATCATCTGAAAATAGAGGGGGGGGGGGGGGGGGGGGACAGCAAACATGTCGAAGACGGTGGACACTGCACTTCACCCTAAACACATCACCCCCACCGCGAAACATCGTGGTGCAGCATCATGTGGGGATGCTTTTCCTCAGCAGGGACAAGGAAGCTGGTCAGCGTTGATGGGGAGATAGATGGAGCCAAATACAGGGCAATCTTAGAAGAAAGCCTGTTAGTAGTCTAAAAAAACCTGAGACTTGGGCCAAGGTTCACCTTCTAGCAGGACAAAGACTATAAACATACAGCCAGAGCTACAATGGACTGGTTTAAGAGCCAAGCATATTCATTTGTTAGAATGGCCCAGTTAAAGTCCAGACCTAAATCCAATTGAGAATCTGTGGCAAGACTTGAAAATTTCTGTTCACAGACGCTCTCCATCCAATCTGACAGAGCTTGAGCTATTTTGCAAAGAAGAATAGCCACAAAATTTCACTCTAGATGTGCAAAAGCTGGTAGAGACATCCCCAAAGAGACTTGCAGCTGTAATAGTGAAAGGTGGTTATACAAAGTATTGACTCAGGGGAGCTGAAGACAAATGCACATCACACTTTTCACATATTTGTAAACCATGTTAAAAGCTATAATTTTTCTTCTACTTCACAATTATGTGCCACTCTGTGTTGGTCTATCACATAAAATCCCAATAAAATAAATTTATGTTTTTGGTTGTAACATGACAAAATGTGGAAACTTTCAAGGTGTATGAATTTTTTATTTTTATTTTTTAAGGGTGAGGTCGCTGTTCCTAGTCACTAGGGACAATCACACTGTAAGCTTTGTTTACAACGACAGATCCCTGTGCTCTCTGTGGAGCGATCGCAGGTGGCTGGCAGGCATTGTGGCCCTGGTGCTGTGCACCTCCTGTATCTATTACACAAAGCGCTGTACCGGTACGGCCATTTGCGAAATATAGCCATCCTGCCGCAATATAACTGTGGTGGCTGGTTGGCAAGTGGTAAAGACAGTAAGTGCGTTACTAGCCAGATCGCTAAATGAAAAAAAAAAAAAAAAAGGAGGGAAAAAAAAGTAAATACCAATGTAGCGACATTTAGGAATTGGTAGGCTGCAATATTACATTATTGGGTTTGGATTTAGCCACACTTTACAGATTTTCTGTAAAGGTGAACTTACACGGGATCCCTTCCCCCGGTCTCACTGTACCTTAGGCCAGTGATCACCCGCTAGGAGACATTGGGTCACCACTTCACCGGTCTGGGGATATTGAAATCCAGGGCGCTCTCTTCCCCCGCTGACAAGATGGGATGGGCTCAGATTGGTCGGCTTCATCCATGTGACAGGGCTGATCAATTAGAATGCCTCCTATACATACCTTCACGAGGTATGTTTAGGAGATTAAGCCGCGGCCATTTCAAGGCCCCGGATCAGTGACCCGATGTCTCCTATCGGGTGATCCCCGACCACAGGTACAGCGGGTCCAGTGCAAGTTCGTTTTACAGATTTCTGTAAAGGTGAACCTACCCTTTGAGGCCAGGTTCACACCTATGCGAATTGAGTGCGGTTTAAACCGCATCTAATTCGCAGGACATTTCAAAATACATTGTTTTCAATGAGGCTGGTTCACATATGTGCGATGCATCCGCACTGCGTATTGCCTCCAAACCGCATGCGGTTTTTATGTCTTGCGGTGCGGCTCAGGTGCAAATTCAGTCCCATTATCTTCTATGGGTACGAATCTAATTCGCACATGTGTTCAGTTCTCTGCAGGAATTTCTCTCATTCAGCTCAATACAATTCTCCCCCACTCTCCTCTCACCCGGAACTTCTCCCAGGTCTCCAAATTCGCACCTGATCTGCAGCTAAACCGCAGCTGATCTGCAGAACACCCTCTAGAGAAATTTGCAACGACAACGCAGCTCAAAAAAGCAACGCACTAGTGTGAACCAGGCCTTATGGTGAGCATACTCAGTTCAAATTTAAGCCACTTTATCAGGTAAAATTGAAACAATGAGTTGCCGTGACAAGTCAATTTAGGATTCATTCGCATGACAGTAATTTACAAGCATTTTTAGGCCTCATGCACACAGGCTTTTCGCCTCTGAACACTAGAGCTCCCAGCAGGAGAAAAGCTGCTTAAAACAAAAACGTGCCTAAAGCAGAATATTAAACACTGCACAGGCGAGAATATTTATTCTTACAATTGAAATTCATTCATGTTCAACCACACCTAGTGTTTAGATGTATCAGAGGAGCATTCAGTCTGTAAATCCTCTTCCAATACAGCCAAAAAGCATGTGTGCATGGCCACCTAGGCTAAGGCTGGGTACCCATGGACCAAACCTGACATTTGGTCAGTATGTACAGCCGCTTTACCCCAGATGCCTGTATACATAGATGTGCCAGTTTTAAAGCGGGGGTTCACCCAAAAAACATTATTCAGCCAAGTTGTCATAATGACAATAGCCTGTTTTTTAAATGTTATCCACGTACATACCGTATTTTCACCGCCGCTTCCGGGTATGTCTTCTGCGGGACTGGGCGCGCCTAATTGATTGACAGGCTTCCGACCGTGGCATACAGCGTGTCACGAGTTGCCGAAAGAAGCCGAACGTCGGTGCGCAGGCGCCGTATAGAGCCGACTCGCAGTCCGGCTTGTTTCGGCAACTCGTGACGCGCTGTATGCGACGGTCGGAAGCCTGTCAATCAATTAGGAACGCCCAGTCCCGCAGAAGACATACTCGGAAGTGGCACTGAAAATACGGTATGTACGGGGATAAAATTAAAAAAACAGGCGATTGTCATTATGACAACTCGGCTGAATGTAATGTTAAAAAAAAAAAATTTGGGTGGACACCCGCTTTAAGCACCAACCATGCAAGTTGCTAAAATGTTGTATCTACATTAAATGTAATCATATTGTCACACTTAAAAGCGCCCCTTTTTTATACTCAGTTGTGACATGACACTACTTGTATATGTGAAAGTTTATTAAAATGTTTTGCTTGTCTTGCAAAACGCTCTTAAGCCAAGTTACAGGTGAAACTCTAAAAATTTGAATATCGTGCAAAAGTTCATTTCACTAATGCAGCTTAAAAGGTGAAACTAATATACGAGATAGACTCATTACATGCAAAGCAAGATAGTTCAAGCCGCGATTTGTCATAATTGTGATTATGGCTTACAGCTCATAAAATCCACATGCTCAGAAAATTTGGATTGTGAAAAGGTGCAATATTCTAGGCTCAAAGTGTCCCACTCTAACCAGCTAATTAAGCCATAACACCTACAAAAGGGTTCCTGAGCCTTTAAATGGTCTCAGTCTGGTTCAGTAGAAATCACAATCATGGGAAAGACTGCTGACCTGACAGTTGCGCAGAAAACCCATCACTGACACCCTCCATAACAAGGGAAAGCCTCAAAAAAGGTGATTGCAAAAGAAGTTGGATGTTCCCAAACTGCTGTATCAAAGCACATTAATGGAAAGTTATGTGGAAGAAAAAAGGTGCACAAGCAGCAGGGATGACCGCAGCATGAAGAGGATTGTCAGGAAAAGGCCATTCAAAAAACGGTTGGGGACTTGCACAAGGAGTGGACTGAGGCTGGAGTCAGTGCATCAAGAGCCACCACACACAGATGGATCCTGGACATGGGCTTCAAAATTCGTATTCCTCTTGTCAAGCCACTCCTGAACAAACAATATCAGAAGCGTCTTTCCTGGGCTAAAGAAAAACAGACCTGGTCTGTTGCTCAGTGGTCCAAACTCCTCTTTTCTGCGGAGAGCAAATTTTGCATCTCATTTGAAAACCAAGGACCCAGAGTATGGAGGAAGATTGGAGAGGCACACACTGCAAGATGCTTGAAGTGTGAAGTTTCCACAGTCTGTTGATTTGGGGAGCCATGTCATCTGCTGGTGTTGGTCCACTGTGCTTCATTAAGTCCAGGGTCAACGCAGCCGTCTACCGGATTTGGGAGCACTTCATGCTCGTTTCTGCAGACGAGCTCTATGGGGATGCCAACTTCATTTTCCAGCAGGACTTGGCACCGCCAACACTGCCAAAAGCACCAAAATCTGGTTCAATGACCGTGGGATTACGGTGCTTGATTAGCCAGCAAACTCGCCTGACCTGAACCCCATAGAGAATCTATGGGGCATTTCCAAGAGAAAGATGAGAGACATGAGACCGAACAATGCAGAAGAGCTGAAGGCCGCTATTAAAGCATCCTGGTCTTCCATAACACCTCAGCAGTGCCACAGGCTGATCGCTTCCATGCCACGCCGCATTGAGGCAGTAATTGCTGCAAAAGGGGCCCAAACCAAGTACTGAGTACTTACTTATGCATGCTTATATTTTTCAGAGGTCCGATATTATTCTATGTACAATCCTTGTTTTATTGATTGCATGTAATATTTTAAATTTTCTGAGATTGTAGATTTGGGGTTTTCATGAGCTCTAAGTCAAAATAATCACAATTATGACAAATCACGGCTTGAACAATCTTGCTTTGCATGTAATGAGTCTCTCGTATATTAGTTTCACCTTTTAAGTTGCATTAGTGAAATAAATGAACTTTTGCACGATATTCAAATTTTTCGAGTTTCACCTGTACTCTCAATCCAAGGTTTTACTGTACTGCAATTCTGTACTTGCCAAACATTCTGCAGAAATCTCACTACACCGAGTCTGGCTGAAACACAAATCCAGCTCTCATTGGCCCTCTTATGACTCACCCCCCCCCCCCTCCCAGCAAACTCTCGAAACTGAGGCTTATTACAAAACAGGAAGTGGGCTGTAGAAGGTATTTACTGGCAGGAAAAAAAAAAAAAACCTTTTAGGATCCAAAGCTAAAAAAGGGCAGAAGATTTAATAGATGGAAACTTAAAAAATTACTGAAGGTCCGCTTTAATCAGGAATTTGAGCTAGAACACTTGTATAAGGCTAGCCTAGTGCGATGCGGGTTCCCACACCGCACCCGACTCGCATGGTAGTTCACACTGCCATATGGGAACTGCTGGGGAGTATCATACAACATTAACAACACCCCCATTTCAGCTCACATGTCGCACTGCGAATTGACAGGTTGGACATGAATCGGAACGCATAGGTTTGAACACCCAATGCGATCCAATTCTGGTGTTGACCAAATAAAAAGGGTCCTGTGCGTGTTCGGTCCGAATGCGGTGTGATATCAGCCATACTATCTGTATGGCGCAAAATTGCATGAACATCGCATGTGATTTGCATTGCGAATCACATGCAATCTCACTAGTGTGAACCAGGCCTGATAAAATGTTTACAGCCAAGTGAACGGTGCCTTAAAAGTCAGCTGAACCGTGTGGAAAATCATCAAACTGCGTCCTATGAGACATAAATCACTGTTCGGCAGTATACAAAAAACTCTCCTCCATCCATGCCGTTTAGTGTAGATGGGACTTGTCTATATTCCCATCGCAACACATTCCTGGATTAACTGGACACATCACAGATAAATACGCATGTATGCCAGCACACCATGGATCTTGAATTGCAGTCCAAAACTTATTGTAGAAAGATCACATCACAGCAGAATAAATGCAATGTTTCAGAGCCATGCAGGACCCCCTCATTACATTAAAAGGGGGTCCTGCATGGCTCAAAAACATTGCACTTATTCTACTGTGATGCGATCTTTGTGCAATATGTTTTGGACTGCAACGGTATGCTGGTGAACGTGTGCATTTTTTTTTTTTTAGTGCAAACGGGAGACTCATGGGCACACTGGGGGTAGATTAGCTGGCTGGGCACACTGGGGGTAGATTAGCTGGCTGGGCACACTGGGGGTAGATTAGCTGGCTGGGCACACTGGGGGTAGATTAGCTGGCTGGGAACACTGGGGGTAGATTAGCTGGCTGGGAACACTGGGGGTAGATTAGCTGGCTGGGAACACTGGGGGTAGATTAGCTGGCTGGGAACACTGGGGGTAGATTAGCTGGCTGGGAACACTGGGGGTAGATTAGCTGGCTGGGCACACTGGGGGTAGATTAGCTGGCTGGGAACACTGGGGGTAGATTAGCTGGCTGGGAACACTGGGGGTAGATTAGCTGGCTGGGAACACTGGGGGTAGATTAGCTGGCTGGGAACACTGGGGGTAGATTAGCTGGCTGGGAACACTGGGGGTAGATTAGCTGGCTGGGAACACTGGGGGTAGATTAGCTGGCTGGGAACACTGGGGGTAGATTAGCTGGCTGGGAACACTGGGGGTAGATTAGCTGGCTGGGAACACTGGGGGTAGATTAGCTGGCTGGGAACACTGGGGGTAGATTAGCTGGCTGGGAACACTGGGGGTAGATTAGCTGGCTGGGAACACTGGGGGTAGATTAGCTGGCTGGGAACACTGGGGGTAGATTAGCTGGCTGGGAACACTGGGGGTAGATTAGCTGGCTGGGAACACTGGGGGTAGATTAGCTGGCTGGGAACACTGGGGGTAGATTAGCTGGCTGGGAACACTGGGGGTAGATTAGCTGGCTGGGAACACTGGGGGTAGATTAGCTGGCTGGGAACACTGGGGGTAGATTAGCTGGCTGGGAACACTGGGGGTAGATTAGCTGGCTGGGAACACTGGGGGTAGATTAGCTGGCTGGGAACACTGGGGGTAGATTAGCTGGCTGGGAACATTGGGGGTAGATTAGCTGGCTGGGAACATTGGGGGTAGATTAGCTGGCTGGGAACATTGGGGGTAGATTAGCTGGCTGGGAACATTGGGGTAGATTAGCTGGCTGGGAACATTGGGGTAGATGCGGTGTATACTTACTACTCTCCTCCTCAGTAGGGCCTGTGCCTTGCATCCTCAGGTAGGTGAGTCCCAGGAAGAAGAAGAAGAGGCAGGCCGCAGTGAGCAGAAACATGGACAGGTAATGGGCACTGAAGCCTCCGGTGGGGGAGACCTCGGCACTCCTGAACTGTTGTAGCAGCTCCTCCTCGGGCTCAGGCAGAGGCTTCTTCTTGCTGTAGTAGGTGTGGTTGGGCCCGGCGTGGTTGGAGTAGGGAAGCCGGCTGGGAATGCTGTTGCTGGCTGTGTAGAGGCGGGATGAGGAGCCGCCGTCGTGGCTGTAGCTCAGGTGATTGTTGCTCTTGTCTGGAGACTTCCTGGCGGTGGCGGCCCGATGTCTGGCAGACACTTGTCTCTCCTCCCTGTCCCAGGCCGCTGTGTCTGGAGGCTCCATGCCGTTACCCCGGGCCTGTCTGGTCATACTTCGCCTACACCGGCGGCTCAGCGCCTCGTCCTTAGACGCCGCCGCCTCCTCCTCATCGGAGTCTGAATAGTCCCGGCAGGAGAGGCGGCTGCCGTTCACCGCCCGGCTCTTCCTCGTCTCCTCCTCCTCTAAGGGGTGGCGGCATTGCGGCCTGCTCGACTCCCACCACATAGGCGCCTTCCGCCCGTCTAGCGGCTCCACACAGTCCCGCTGGGCCGGGCTCCTTCCCCCCGACGCCTGGGGGGTGCCGCCGATATCCGCGTCCGACTCGTCTGAGCTGAAGCCGAGCAGCACCGGAGACTTCCCGGCCTCTGTGTGAGAGGAATGTCTGCTGCTTCTCCTGTGCGTCACCTCCCCGGCGAGCGGGCGGGCTCCTCCGCTATCCCAGCGTCCCCCCACAGCCGCCGCCAGGTTGTTGTTAGTCACCCGCGTCTTCCCCGTTCGGCTCCTCTGTTCCTCACGCAACTTCTTCAGTTTCTTCAAGTAGACCGGCCTGGTACTATCCGTGACCGGCCCCGGCGTCATCCCCGAACGCCTTAACTCAGAGACGAGCTCTTCATCCGTTAACTGAGCAGCCGCCATTTTGACCATTCGCCTGGGCTCCCGGGCCCCCCCCACCCCTCTGCACGCGCCTACTGTGCCCCGGAACTGACGTCAGCGAACTAGACTATGAACTAGACCCCGCCGCTCACCCAAGGAGCCCGTCTGGTGCGTGGAGCGCTCCTAGCGGTGGCGTGTGGACAGGCGAGTGCGCCAGTCTGGCTGCTCCTCATCGCGTTCCACAGACTGAGCAGCGCCTAGCTGATAACTCCTCACATACCATAACAATGCGTGTGTAGCTCCCTCCCCACAGAGGACAATTGTTCTGTGATTTCTCTACACGCCTAAAGATGACACACCTCGCTCTCCTAGCACTTGCTTTTACATAGCTCCCAACTGTCCCTGATTTCGAGGGACTGTCCCTGATTCCGAGCTCTGTCCCTCTTTCCCCCTCATTTGATGAAGCTGAAGTTAGCTCCTTATTCGGCCAGCTTCTTATTCAGGTTGGATCTTTATTCACAAAAGTGATTATTTACTAAAAAATCACCTGCAATGTTTATAATAAAATTGTGAACTTTAATAACAATTCCTTCTCCCTAAATGCTATGTATTTAAAGGGGTAATTCTGAATAAATATATGAAAACCTTCTTGGCTCTCCCAAATTCCACTTGTATACTCATTGGGCATCCTACTATATAGGAAAGTTCAATTTGGCCTGAGCCAAGTGATGGAAATCATAAAACATGGCGCCTTGACAGCCATACAATTCAATGGCAAACTCTGAATAAGGAACCAAGATATTCCTATTAGTGATGTCGCGAACCTAAAATTTTGCTTTGGCGAACGCGAACTTTCGCAAATGGGCGAACCGCCATAGACTTCAATGGGCAGGCGAATTTTAAAACCCACAGGGACTCTTTCTGGCCACAATAGTGATGGAAAAGTTGTTTCAAAGGGACTAACACCTGCACTGTGGCATGCAGGAGGGGGATCCATGGCAAAACTCCCATGGAAAATTACGTAGTTGTCGCAGAGTCCGTTTTTAATCCTTAAAGGGTATAAATCACCTAACATTCCTAAATTGTTTGGAATAACATGCTTTAAAACATCATGTATGATATTGTATCGATCAGGTAGTGTAAGGGTTAGAGTTAGGGTTACAGACAGGGTTAGGGTTACAGACAGGGTTAGGGTTACAGACAGGGTTAGGGTTCACAGTGACAGACCAAACTCTGACAGACCAAACTCCCTGTTTAACGCACCGCCAACAACCGCAAACAGTCCATTTGCACAACCGCAAACTCCCCATTTACACAAGGTTGGATACCAAGCTAGCCATGTCCCGTTCCTTGTCCTCACTGACGTCATTGAATGTCTCTTCCTCCACCCAGCCACGTACTACACCAAGGGTCCCTGAAAGGTGACAACAAGCCCCCTGGGACGCCTGCTGTGGTTGGTCTTCCACCTCCTCAAAGCCACCTTCCTCCTCTGACTCCTCTTCTTTAGACTCCTCTCTCTGCGTTGCCCCTTTACATTACACAGCCCCCTGCACCTCTGGACCCCTTTATATTATACAGCACCTTGAACCTCTGGACCCCTTTACATTACACAGCACCCTGCACCTCTGGGTCCCTTTTAATTACACAGCACCCTGCACCACTGGACCCCTTTATATTACACAGCACCCTGCACCTCTGGGCCCCTTTACATTACACAGCACCCTGCATCTCTGGACCCCTTTACACTACACAGCCCCCTGCACCAATGGGCCCCTTACATTACACAGCACCCTGCACCTCTGGGCCCCTTTTTATTACACAGCACCCTGCACCACTGGACCCCTTTACATTACACAGCACCCTGCACCTCTGGGTCCCTTTTTATTACACAGCACCCTGCACCACTGGACCCCTTTATATTACACAGCACCCTGCACCTCTGGGCCCCTTTACATTACACAGCACCCTGCATCTCTGGACCCCTTTACACTACACAGCCCCCTGAACCACTGGCGCCCTTACATTACACAGCACCCCGCAGCTCTGGACCCCTTTACATAGCACCCTGCATCACTGGACCCCTTTACATTACACAGCACCCTGCACCTCTGGACCCCTTTACATTACACAGCCCCCTGCACCACTGGACCCCTTACATTACACAGCACCCTGCACCTCTGGACCCCTTTACATTACACAGCCCCCTGCACCACTGGGCCCCTTACATTACACAGCCCCTTGCACCTCTGGACCCCTTTACATTGAACAGTACCCTGCACCTCTGGACCCCTTTACATTACACAGCACTGCACCTCTGGACCCCTTTACATTACACAGCACTGCACCACTGGACCCCTTTATATTACACAGCACCCTGCACTTCTGGGCCCCTTTACATTACACAGCACCCTGCATCACTGGACCCCTTTACACTACACAGCACCTTGCACCTCTGGGCCCCTTACATTACACAGCACCCCACAACTCTAGGCCCCTCTACATAGCACCCAGCACCACTGGACCCCTTTATATTACACAGCAGCTTGCACCACTGGTCCCCTTTATATTACACAACAGCTTGCACCACTGGGCCCCTTACATTAAACAGCACCCCACAGCTCTTGGCCCCTCTACATAGCACCCAGCACCACTGGATCCCTTTATATTACACAGCAGCTTGCACCACTGGGCCCCTTTATATTACACAGCAGCTTGCACCACTGGGCCCCTTTATATTACACAGCAGCTTGCACCACTGGGCCCCTTTATATTACACAGCAGCTTGCACCACTGGGCCCCTTACATTACACAGAACCCCACAGCTCTGGGCCACTCTACATAGCACCCAGCACCAATGGACCCCTTTATATTACACAGCAGCTTGCACCACTGGGCCCCTTTATATTACACAGCAGCTTGCACCACTGGGCCCCTTTATATTACACAGCAGCTTGCACCACTGGACCCCTTACATTACACAGCACCCCCCAGGTCTGGGCCCCTCTACATAGCACCCAGCACCACTGGACCCCTTTATATTACACAGCAGCTTGCACCACTGGGCCCCTTTATATTACACAGCAGCTTGCACCACTGGGCCCCTTACATTACACTGCACCCCACAGCTCTGGGCCCCTCTACATAGCACCCAGCACCACTGGACCCCTTTATATTACACAGCAGCTTGCACCACTGGGCCCCTTACATTACACAGCACCCCACAGCTCTGGGCCCCTCTACATAGCACCCAGCACCACTGGACCCCTTTATATTACATAGCACCCTGCACCACTGGACCCCTTTATATTACACAGCAGAGATCAGATGAGTCTTTCAGGACTGGAGTACACTGGCCTAGCTATATCTTTCCCTATAAAATCAGCAGCAGCAACACTATCCCTCCTCTCACTAAGAATGCAGGTTCAGAATGAATCTAAAATGGATGCTGCCCTAGAGGTGGGAGGGTCAGGGAGGGAGGGTATGCTGCTGATTGGCTGGAATGTGTCTACCGACTGTGAGGTAGAGGGTCAAAGTTTTGCTCAATGTTAATTAATAGGAGGCGGGTCGAACATCGCATATGTTCGCCGGCGACGGCGAACGCGAACAAGCGAAAATCGCCGCAAACTATTCGCCGGCGAATCGTTCTATACATCTCTAATTCCTATATGAAAACCACTTTGGCTCACCCAAATTCCACTTGTTTTATACTCATTGGGTATCCTTCTATTAGTTAAAGTTCAATATGGCCAGAGCCAAGTGATATAAATCCTAAAATATGGCACTAAACTTGTCACCCTGTCTCCCATGCAGGCCCGTCGGAACAAGAGAGGCAATACAAGCAACTGCTTGGGGCCCCGAGCTGGCCAGGGGCCCCCAAGCAGGAGCTAGGGTGACCACGTGTCTCGGGTACATTCCCTTAAGTGAAGCTCTGTCCCGTGTCCTGTGGTGTAGCGAAGGGGGGGCACCGTCACCCCGGGCGCAATATTGGGGGGGCGAATTCCCGCACCGTTTGTGTGTCACCGTTATTAATTTGATTTACTGTGTCACTGGCCCTGGCCATGTTGCGCCCCTCGATTGGTCGAATGTGGTCATGTGCTGGCGGGGCTGGCCAATCCTTGAACGCGGGCGGCGCATGGGCGAAGGACCCCCCCCCCCGGCGCCCACGCTTCTGTAAGCCACCAGCATCTTCTCTCCACCCTTCCTCCCTGACCGGATCTGGAACTACGCAGAGTCTTCATCTGTGACCGGCGAGAAGTGGAACTCGATCAATGGACAACAGGTCAGCAGCAGTTAGGGAGAGGAGAGTCATGGCACCACCATGCCATCCCATGCCACAGCACAGAGACAGTTACATGCCAAAAGTCCCCCCCCCCCTCAGGAATCAGATTAATGATTTATTGAGCTTCATGTACCTCTCAGGGCTTTAAGCATCATTTAAGGGGTTAAATGAGGAATCCTGCTAGGTATTTGGCATGTCGAATGCCCTGAGGGATGAATTATATAGCATAACAGGATTAATCATTTAACCCCTTACATGCTGAAAGCCCTGAGGAATGCATTATATTTCAGCATGTAAGGGGTTAAATGATTAATCCTGCTATGCTATATAATTCATCCCTCAGGGCATTCGACATGCCAAATACCTAGCAGGATTCCTCATTTAACCCCTTACATGATGCTTAAAGCCCTGAGGGGTACATGAAGCTCAGTAAATCATTAATCCGATTCCTGAGGGGGGGGGTCCTTTGGCATGTAATTGAAGTGTTACTCGCGGACATGGAAGGTAAAAAATATTCTCATGGGGCAGTATGTTAACTCAAATAAATTTAATATAAGAATTATTGCCCTTTCAAGAGCGATGTTGGTATATCAGCGAAACAGCAATCACATATGTGGTCATGTAAGGAGTTGTGGCATCTCCGTTAACTTCTCTCTACTCCCTATCGTCAATCCACCGTCTGGAAAGGAAAAACGTGATGGCGGGTGGAGCCCTGGTGACATCATCACGCTTTTCCTTTCCAGACGGTTGGGGTTTGGGGGGCCTCCATGTCCATTTTGCTTGGGGCCCCCAAATTCCTTCAAACGGCCCTGCTCCCATGCATTTCAAAGGGAAATTCTGAATAAGAAGCCAAGCTATCCCTATATGAAAACCACTTTGGCTTACCCAAATTCCACTTGTTTTATACTCATTCGGCATCCTACTATATAGGAAAGTTCAATTTGGCCCGAGCCAAGTGATATAAATCCTAAAATATGGCACCTTGACAGCCATGCATTTCAATGGCAAATTCTGAATAAGAAGCCAAGCTATTCCTATATGAAAACCATCTTGACTCACCCAAATTCCACTTGTTTTATACTCATTGGGCATCCTTCTATTAGTTAAAGTTCAATATGGCTGGAGCCTAGTGATGGAAATCTTAAAATATGGCACCAAACTTGTCACCCATACATTTCAATGGGAAATCCTGAATTAGAAGCCAAGCTATTCCTGGTGGGTGGAGTCATCTAACATGGCGCCGTAGGAGAGCGGCGTGCTTTGTGCTCCTAAAAACTCCCCCCTGATGAGACCTAATTGACCAGACGAAGGAGGCTCTGAAGGATGCACTAATTGGGCACGATAACGACAAGCTACTCGGTGTGGTGCGGTGCTTGCTGCTGGGCTTTCCCCGGAGCGCTGGGGGATCCCGTGTGCTAGCGTGGACTGAAGGAGGCTGCATGCGGTGGACTGGACCCCCCCGAGCTGTCTCTTAGAGCGGAGGTACCTTGATCTATACCCGGCCGTGTCCGGCGCCTGGTCCCGGCGGGAGCGGGGGGTCGGCTCTCCCGGGTTGTAGCGAGCGGTGAAGCGGTCGCCTGCAAGGCGGGGAGCATCTGAAGTGGACGCTGACGAGCCGTTGCCGCTGGTGGAGAGAGCAGAGGAAGGACCTCCAGGAGCAGGTGTCCTCGGGTCCCTGAGCCGGGGAGAGCGTGTAGCTGCAGAGGGGGTTCCTGTGACTAACAAGTGTCGCCAGGACAAGACAGACAGTACGAATAACGAAAAATTACCCGGCAGTGACACCCGAAGGAACCTACCAGTAACAGCAGCATTCACAAAATACAGTAAGAGAGGTGCTCAGCAGAGAAGCTGGTAAGACTGCACAAATTGCTTTTTCTCCTATCCCTCTCATGTGTGCTGTATGCTGTGGGCTGTGAAGAAATCCCGGGCAGGGTAAAATAGGAGAATTTTGGTTAACCCAGTAAACACAGAAGAGAAAAGTGGTGGTCATTGGCTACTACCCCCTATTGATTAGCCCCCAACTGACTTTGGTAAGGGACCGCCCATAATAAGGAGGAAAAATTGATCCAAGAGTGACATCGGGAGGAACTCACCAGGAATTACAGCAGCTATTATAATACAGTGAGAGAGGTGGTCAGGCAGAAGAAGCTGGTAAGACTGTTTCATTATATTTACTGCGGTCCTCTCATTTATGCTAAGTGCTGCTTACAGCTATATAAAGTGTGGTGAAAGTGCGGTGAAGTACCCGTGTGCAGAGTAAGCGGGAGACAAGAAGAAAAGGGGAAGAGAATTTTTTTTTTTTTGTCTTTTGATTTTTTCTGTATTGTGGAACTAGGCGGAATAGAGTGGAGAAAAGGGTGTGGAAATCGGCTATAGGCACCTCATTGGCACCTTATTGCTCCACCCCCCCCCACTTTCTACTTACTCTCCCGCAGGGATCGGCCTGTACTGTGGGGGGGCTATACATAAAGGAGGGGTACTCAGGAAGCTCCCTGTGAAGAGTTAGTGCCCCGCATACCCCAATCCATACGAATCAACGGACTGTTACCAGACGGTGTTAAACGTTTTTTTAAACGGTTCAAAGTGCCTTAATTACATAGGTAAAGGAGAATGGTGAAGAAGGCTGGTAAAGGTAACACAATAACATCTTATCTAGTGGCTGACGGCCCAGGTCAGGGGGCAGAGAGCCCAAGGAAAAAAGGGTCTCCAACCTCCCCAGCAAAAAATACTATAGACCCAGAAATACATCACGCCCAAGAAGGGACCACGGGAATGATTAAAGATAAGAGTAAAAAGGGCACAACATCAGTAGGTAAGGGAGCATGTAAGGAACAAAAATCCCCAGAGAAACAGCAACAACCTGATGGCCCCTCGGAAGGATCACTAGCTCCCACCAGGAAAGATATGACAGATATGATGGAGATGATACTAAGTTTGGAACGGACAGTTAAAGGGGAGATGGGAGCAACAAGGAAAGACATACAGAGTGTGTTACAGAGGGTGGAAGGAATAGAGGAGCAACTGGAAGAGCATAAAAATGCAATCAACGAGCTGAGAGGCCGCGCGGATAATGATTGGATTGAGATAAGAAACACACGATATAGACTGGAAGACCAAGAGAACCGCAGTAGGAGGAAGAACCTGAGGGTAAGGGGCCTTTCAGAAGAGGTAAAGGAGGGAGAACTCGGTAAGACTTTGAGAGAGATATTCAACAAAGCGCTTAAACGAGAGCCAACTGCCCAGATGCATTTTGTAAGGGTTCATAGAATACAAAGGTCATATACTGCCCAGAGGGACTCACCAAGGGACACCATTGTGAGATTTCAGGACTTTGATCAGAAAGAGCTAGTGTCCCAAAGTACAAGAAACTCAGTTTCATTGGACTATAATGGTTCACCGCTGCTTATATTTTCTGACTTATCCCCAGAAACTTTGGCACGCAAAAGGGCACTGAAACCGGTGACGAACCATCTCCGGGAAAAAAATATTACCTATAGATGGGGGTTTCCCTCTTGCCTGTCGGTTAAAAATCAGGGAGTGTCGGCGTATATTCGGTTTCCTGAAGACGTAGAGGAGTTCTGCGACAAACTAAGTATACAGCACATTAAGGTGGACAATTGGGAAAGAAGACCCCCTGAGTGGAAGAGGTGGAAGGATCATGATTGGCACAGAGCGTAGGGCTCAGAAAATAGGGCATGAACTATAAGTAATCAATGAATCCGAGAGACTACCCCCCCCCCCTTTATTTTTTTTTCTTTTGGGGGGGGGGCATCTTTGCTGACTTTTCTGCTGCTTTTTTTTTTTTTTTTTTTTTTAAATGTGAAATCGGATGCCAGCTGAAGGAAGCCTGTATGCCTTTATGTCCCAGGGCTTATTTGCTGTGGGCCTTTTCCCTCCTCTGCTCCTCTCCTCCTCCCCTCCTATTGGGGGGGGGGAGGGGACCAGTGAGGGGGAGGAGGGAATGCGTTAAGAATTAAGTGTCAAATGGGTCCGGTCAGGCCCAGGGGGGGAGCACAGAGTAAATATGTTTTACCCCTTGCCCCGGGGGACGCCCCTAGGCGGGGGTCGTAAACCGGGGGAGGGGGGGACATATTAGAGGCCCCTAGAAAGGCCCTCTCAGCAAGCCGCCTGGATGGGCGCAGTCCGAGAGTGTCTTAATATTGTTGAACAATGTGCATGGGGGTTGGAGGGGGGGAGGGGGGGTATATGTTATGTATGTTATGTATGTGGTCTCAGAAAGGGATGCTTTTTGGGTTTTAGTGGTTATTATTGGTGGCCTTAGAATTGAAGGGGAGTCTCTTCCATACTAAGCAGAAGGTTGATTTAAGCTATGGGAGGAAAGAGGAAAAAAAAAAAAAAGATAGTAAATGGCAGCATTAAAAATTGCCACGTACAATGTACGCGGTCTAAATAACCCAAATAAGCGATATCAGATACTGCAGGAGGTGAGGAGACTCTCAATCAATGTAGTGTTCCTACAAGAAACCCATTTAAAAACAACGTCTATGACAAGATTGAAGTCAAAAGACTACCCTACTTGGTATCATAGTTACTCCCCGAATAAAAAATCAAAAGGTACCGCAATTGGGTTTGATAGAAATACACATTTTACCCCAGAAGCTATAGAAACGGATCCTGAGGGTAGATATATATTTATAAAAGGTTCTATGTTTAATGTGAAATATACACTAGCAAACGTGTACTGTCCTAATGTGAGATCGGCTGTATTTTTGAAGAAAATTCTGAACAAACTAGAAGGATTTAGAGAAGGTAACGTGATTCTTACAGGAGATTTCAATTTTGTCTTTGATCCATTTTTGGACACCCAACCGGTGTCCCTGAGATCAGAGGGAAAATACCTTAGGACAATTAAACAAAAACTTCACCAAATGCAACTAGTAGAAGCTTGGAGAATTTTACACCCAAGAGAGAAAGATTTTACATATTTTTCCCCGGTTCATAGGTCTTATTCAAGAATAGACCATATCATTCTAGATCATCGGTTATTAGAAGGACTGAGAGGGGTAGATATAAAATCTATAACATTGTCAGATCATGCCCCAGTGGTGATGTCTCTAGATGTTGGGGAGGCCCCTCTGGAGCAGAGAATATGGAAAATAGACGAATCTCTCCTCAATAATGTTGTTATAGCCGATGATCTGGAAAGAGATATGTGTCTATTTTTCCAGGAAAACGATATAGAAAACGTTGCCCCCTCGACGCTATGGGAAACACACAAGGTATTCATGAGAGGGAGGTTAATTGCGGAAAAAGTTAAAAGAAAGAAAATTAGGCAGGCGCAGAAACAAGGGTTACTAGAAGAAATATGGAGTTTAGAACAGCTACATAAAAGATCACAGGGAGAAGAGGTGTATAAATCACTAAGCAGGAAGCGAGAGGACCTATGTAACCTGTTAGAATTGGAAACAAAATGGATATTTAATAAAATGAATAACAATTTCTATGCTCTGGGGAATAAACCAGGGAGATTTCTGGCAAGGACTATCAAACCACGAAATTCAAAAAATTTTATATCAAAAATAAAAGATAAAAAGGGAGAACTGAGACACTCTACGAAGGAAATAATGAGAATATTTCAGGAGTATTATCAAAATTTATACAAGGTTAACCAAGAACAGGGCACAATAGAAACCCAAAATAAGAAAATGAAGATCAAAAAATATCTAGAAAAGGCGAAGATCCCTTGTCTATCAGAGGAAGTGATTAGTAGTTTAGAGGGGGAAATCACAAAAGATGAAATAAGTCAAACAATAAAAAACATTAAGATGGGAAAAAGTCCTGGCCCAGATGGGTATACGTCGGCCTACTACAAAAGATTTGGAGAGACTCTAGGGCCTTTCTTCCAGAAGTATGTGAATTCCATAGGGGGGGGGGGTATGAGAATACGGGAGGAAGCCCTAGGGGCCCACATAACCCTGATTGGAAAGGAAGATAAGGATCCCGCACTATGTGCAAGTCATAGGCCCATATCCCTGATCAATGTGGATATAAAAATCTACTCAAAAATCCTGGCTGAGAGAATAAGACCACTCTTGCCCGAACTGATAGAGAATGATCAGGCGGGTTTTGTACCGGGGAGGGAAACGAGGGACAACATCCTGAGAGCCCTGTTCTTGATACAAAAGGCCAAAAAAAGTAAGAAATCAACACTGCTTCTTTCATTGGATGCCGAAAAGGCATTTGACAGGGTGGACTGGGAATTTTTGCTAGCCACCCTGTCACATGTCGGACTAGGCCCCAAAATGCTAAGGTGGATAGGGGCATTATATTCCAGCCCCTCGGCCCAGGTAAGGGTAAATGGCTCCCTGTCAGAAAGATTCCTACTGTACAATGGAACCCGGCAGGGATGCCCGCTTTCTCCCCTCTTGTTTGTTCTGACATTGGAGCCATTAATGGAGACAATAAGAAGGAATCAGGAAATAGAGGGGATAGTAGTGGGTAAGAGGGAGCATAAGATCTCTGCGTTCGCGGACGACATGCTGTTGTATGTATCTAATCCGAGTGAAACACTTCCAAAGATAATGGCTGAATATGAGAGGTATGGAGAGATCTCAAATCTAAAAATCAACCAAGAAAAAACAGAGATTTTGAGTATCGCGGTGGGCCGTGGCGAACGCAGAGATCTTGAGGCTCTTTATCCTTTTAAGTGGAAGCAGAGGAGAATGAGATACCTGGGGATATCCCTATCTACTACTGAGAGGTACATATATGAAGATAATTACATACCCCTATTAAATAAATTAAGATCAGAGTTAAAAGGGTATAGCATAAGTAGAGTGTCGTGGTTAGGAAGAGTAAATACAATAAAAATGATGATATTACCTAAAGCTTTATATATTTTCCAAACCCTCCCGATAGGAATCCCAGAAGCTTTCTTTGGAGTTTTAGGAAGGATAGTTGGGGGACTCATATGGAAGGGTAGGCAATCCCGTATAGCAGTAGAAACCTTAAATAGACCCAAACAGGAAGGAGGACTCCAACTGCCCAATTTTAAACGGTACTATGAGGCCTCAGTACTGAGGAGGATGACAGACTGGTTTCTGAGTGAGGGAAGGGAGAAAAAGAAGTGGGTAGAAGTAGAACAAAGTCTTACCGCTAATGAACTAGGAGGAAGAATATGGGTACCGAAACAGTATAGAAGATTGCCCAAGGACTCCCCAATGATCACAAAAGAAACATATAAAATCTATGATAGAATATGTAAAAGGGAAGAATGGCCATACAATAGCCCACTGATGCCTCTTACGGGTACAGACTACTTTGAGCCGGGCAAAGAAGGAGGTATATACCTGAGGTGGGGAACTTTGGGAACATTAAATCTAATGGACGTGATGAATGGGGAAGGCCTATGCTCCCTTCCGGAATTGCGAGAAAGATATGGAGTATTCCCAGGGGACACTTGGAGATATGGGCAAATTAAACATTTTATGAACACTCTGCCGAAACCATTACGAGCCCCAAATAACTTAAATCAATGGGAAAAATGCACTCTCCGGGGAGGAAGGGGAAAGCAGGGACTTTCTAATATATATAAGATCTTGACACCTAATGACAAAGGGGAGGCATTTAAAATGGTTGAAAAATGGGAAGCAGAATTGAACCAAACAATTAGTATAAAAAAAAAAAGGAAGATACTCGAAAATGTCTACTCTACGTCAATGGACGCTAAGATTAAGGAAATGAATTATAAACTTCTCTGCAAATGGTATTATGTTCCAATGAAAATGCATAAGATAGATAGAGAGATATCACCCCTATGCTGGAGAGAGTGCGGGATGGAAGGATCCCATGCCCATATATGGTGGCAATGCCCCCTGATCCAGGAATTTTGGAAGGAGGTACTGGCACATATAAAGGAGATTAGTGGATCTGAGGTGAAACAGGATCCGTGGGAGTGCCTATTCCATAACTCGGAAATGTCTAGGAAAAAATATAGAGGGTCTATTGTCCCGCATCTATTAAACGGAGCTAAGATACTTATCCCCAGGAATTGGAAGAAAAAAGAGGCACCCACTATAGAGGAATGGTTCCGGGAAATAGATAGAATCAGAAGGATGGAGGAACTGTGGTCTTTCCATGGTAACCTCAGGAGGGGTCAGGGGGAGGTGTGGGAGGGGTGGAGGAGGTTTAGGGAGGGGGGGAGCGGGAGTGGAGGAGGGGTGGGTATGGCCGTGGGAGAGGTCCCCTAAATGTCCTCCCCCATATACCTTAGGGGAGGGGGAAGGGGAAAAATATAAATACTTTTCTATTTTTTTATTTTTTTTATTAAAAGGAAAGGAGGTGTACTTTATTAATATCTGTGTTTTTTTTTTATTAATATCTTTTTTTTTTTTTCTTTTTTATTAGATCCATGAGGATTATGCACTTATAAATAGAAAGGGAAGGTGTGAATACTTCCCCGAGGATGGAGGTAAGGGGCAGGCGATGCCCCCTTAGAGTTGGGAAGGGTTAGCACAATATAATATATAAATAAATAAGTCTGTGTTTCTTTTTTTTTTTTTGTTGTTTTTTTCTACACAAACACTAATCACTAGGGGTGGAGGTAAGGGGCAGTTGTTGCCCCCCGAGAGGTGGGAAGGTTTTGCACAATATATATACATATATATAAAAAAAAAAAGAATGAGAAAAAAAGAGGGAAAGAGAAGGGATTCCCTTTAAAAATGTTTTTTTTTTTTTTCCTCTCTCTTCTCTCTCCCCTCCCCCTTAGGACCTCTCCTTTAACCAGAGAGAGGGGAGGGGGAGATTTTTTAGGTAGGAGGTTATCACATAGAAATATAAATATAACTTAAATAAACGTTGTTCACTTGGATACCCTGGATAAGGGGGATGAGTTAATCACAGATGGAGGGGTTTTGTTTTTTTTGTTTTTTTTCTCTTTTCTCTCCCCTCCCCCTTATGATCTCTCCTTTAACTAGAGAGAGGGGAGTGGGAGATTTTTTTTTTCTTTTTTTTTAGGTAGGAGGATATCACATAGAAATATAAATATAACCTAAATAAATGTAGTTCACTTGGATACCCTGGATAAGGGGGATGAGTTAATCACAGCTAGAGGGGTGCTTTTTTTTTTTTTTTTTCTCTTCTCTCTCCCTTATCTCTTCTTTCCCCCCTTCCCCCTGTGCCCTCCTTGCCTTTACATATCATATTAGTACCTGTATCAGGAACCATCCCGTGCTGATCTATATATATACTTGAGAGGCTCTCTCCCTCTTCTTAAGTGAACTGAGGTGAAAGACATGAAAAGGCCACCATAGAATAACCTAAATAAGGGATTATAGTGAGACCATGTTTGTTGTTATATGTATGTTAAAATTTTAATGTGATAATGTGAATGTTAAGGTTTTGTCAAAAATATTTAATAAAGATTTTTATTGCGAAAAAAGAAGCCAAGCTATTCCTATATGAAATCCATCTTGGCTCACCCAAATTCCACTTGTTTTATACTCGTTGGGCATCCTACTATATAGGAAAGTTCAATTTGGACCGATTCAAGTGATGGAAATCTTAAGATATGGGACCTTGACAGCCTTATTCTGAATAAGGAACCAAGATATTCCTATATGAAAACCACTTTGGCTCACCCAAATTCCACTTGTTTTATACTCATTGGGCATCCTACTATATAGGAAAGTTCATTTTCTCCCGAGCCAAGTGATATAAATCCTAAAATATGGCACCAAACTTGTCACCCTGTCACCCATGCATTTCAATGGGAAATTCCGAATAAGAAGCCAAGCTATCCCTATTAGGAATGAGCCAAACACATCCCCCCCCCCCCCGTTCAGTTCGCACCAGAACTTTTGAACGGACCGAACGTTCACGCGAACATTTACAAGACCATTGACGTCAATGGGACTCGAACGTTCAAATTCAAAAGTGCTCATTTTAAAGCCTAATATGCAAGTTATTGTCGGAAAACGGGTTTGGGGACCCGGGTCTTGCCCCAGGGAACATGTATCAATGGAAAAAAAGTTTTAAAAACGGTCGTTTTTTCTGGAGCAGCGATTTTAATGATGCTTAAAGTGAAAAAAAAAATGAAAAATTCCTTTAAATATCGTACCTGCTGGGTGTCTATAGTAGTGGCATGTGTTTAGAACTGTCCCTGCATAAAATGAGATTACTATATGAAAAAAATAATTTAAGACTGCTTGCGGCTTTAATGTAATGTTTGGTCCCTGCAATATGGATGAAAATCACTGAGAAAAATAGCATGGCTTTCCCTGCCCCCCCCCCCCCCCCCCCCAGATCATTACAAGCCCCTTTGGCCCTATATACTTTGAACAGCAGTATACAGGCGGTGCAAACAAGACAGGGACTGTAGGTTTGTTGTTAAGTAGAATCTTAGCCAGATTCAGAGAGAGTTACGCCGGCGTATCAGTAGATACGCCGTCGTAACTCTGAATCTGCGCCGTCGTAAATTTAAGTGTATTTTCAAATTGAGATACACTTAAATCTAGCTAAGATACGACAGCGGGCGCCGTCGTATCTTAGCTGTCTATTTAGGCCGGCCACGTATGCTGATTTACGCCTAAAATGCGTAAATCAGCGAGATACGCCTATTCACAGTAAAAATACGCTGTTTACGTAAGGCATTTTCAGGCCTAAAGTTATTCCACCAAAAAGATGGCGCAGCCAATGTTAAGTATGGACATCGGAACCGCGTCAAATTTTTAAATTTCTACATCGTTTGCGTAAGTCGTCCGTGAATGGGGCTGGGCGTAATTTACGTTCACGTCGAAACCAATAAGTCTTTGCGGCGTAATTTGGAGCATGCGCACTAGGATATGTCCACGGATGGCGCATGCGCCGTTCATTTAAAACGTCAATCACGTCGGGTCACGATTCATTAGCATAAAACACACCCACCTCTTCACAATTTGAATTAGGCGCGCTTAGGCCGGCACATTTACGCTACGCCGCCGTAACTTAGGACGCAAGTGCTTTGTGAATACAGCACTTGCCTCTCTAACTTACGGTGGCGTATATGAGATACGCTACGCCTGCCTAACGTTGGGCTCATCTACGTGAATCCAGCTATCTGTTTGTAATTTTCAACTGGTATTTCTTTAAAGTGTAGCTTCAGCCATAAAATCTTTTTTTAAGCTTTTCTGAAAACACAGAGAAGGGTTATCACCCCTGTAACATTTGTTTTGCTGTCTGTGTGCATCTGTTCAGAAGATTGCACCTCACTTTCTGTCCCAATGACAAATGATTTTTTGAAAAAAGAGAATTTCCCTTCCTATGGGATCTCAGACAGTACTTATTCCATATAATACCCTTCTATAATATAATTAATGATAATAAAAAACGTTAGACATATTTTAATGGATTGAAATTGGCCGCAGACCTTTATTATTGGCAATAAATACAATTTAATCCAATTTCATAACACACACATTTGATGTTTTATTACCAAATATTTTCACACCAAACCAATTATATATTTTACACATATATTTTACAGAAAGGGACGGATGCCACACAACAAGGACCGCGACAAGGGAGGTGGGGGTGGGAAGCTTCTTCCGACTAAAACCATGAATAAGCACTGATCTTGTGCGAAACGTCGGCTGTTCCCCTGTTCCTGTTTTTATGATTTGGTGATGTATTTGCTGTTTATTTGAATAAAAGACAACCTGGACGGTTTTTTGGAGTGTGGCTATCCATCTTTCATCTACTTTTTATACAGAGCACAAGTGCTGTACTGGTACACACAAAGTAACTTCAGGTGCAAAATACAGAGCACAAGTGCCTGACACACCAAGTAGATTTAGGTGCAAACTACAGAGCACAAGTGCAGTACACACCAAGTAGCTTTAGGTGCAAACTATAGAGCACAAGTGCAGTACTGGTACACACAAAGGGCCAAATTCACGTACATCGGCGCATATATAGACCGGCATAACGCATCTCAGTTACGTTACGCCGGCTCAATTTAGTGAGGCAAGTACCGTATCCACAGAGTATTTGCGTCCAAATATGCGCCGGCGTAACGTAAATTACGAGGCGTAAGGCAGGGTAATTGAAAGTGGGAAGGAAGTGGGCGTGTTCCATTGAAATGAGCCGTGACCCCATGCAAATGAAGGGCCGTTCGGACTGCGCATGCGCGCATGACGCAGACAATGATCAGCGCCTCTCTGCGCATGCTCAGAACTCGGTCCGACGTAATCAGTGAGATTGGAACTAGGCCCGGCATACTTAGTGAGATACGCCCAGTGCATAAATAGGCCCAGACATACGCCCTTCCATTGCAAAAGTACATCCATTTGTTTCCCTTCCTGAAGCAAGGTGCTTTTGTTTTGTTGTCTGTTGGTGTTTGTTGGTTTGTGTCGGTGTGTTGTTGGAGAGTCTTATTGGAGAGTGTTATTGGAGATTGTTTTTGCTGTTTGTTTTTGTTGATTGTTTTTGCTGTGTGTTTTTGCTGTTTGTTTGTGTTGATTGTTTTTGCTGTGTGTTTTTGCTGTTTGTTTTTGCTGAGTGTTTGTTGCACAGATAACAACAAGGAAGAGGAAGTTGAACTTCTCTCTGTGGGAGAAGAAGATCGATGCCAGGGCCATGACCCGATATGATCGTTACCTCCATGGGTCTGAGAGTCGGGACATCACCCCGGCCAGGAGGAAGGAGATCCTGCAGATTATTGCAGACGATGTAAATGCAGCAGGGTATGAGACCAGGAGCCCCAATGAGATCCTTAAAAAGATCAATGATCTCGGGCTCCTGGTGAAAGGTAAGCTGGCAAAGATCGTGGCTCATGGCAGGGGCACTGGAGGGGGACCACCATGCACCATCAGACTGACTGCTGAGGAGCAGCTGGTGGCCCAGTGCCTCCACAGGCAGAAAGTGGAGGGGCTGCCTGGATTTGACTCCATTGAGGAGCTTGTGAGGACAGGTAAGTGTGTTTCTTTTTCTATCTTGTGTGTAGCATGTTTGGGGGGGGGAGGGAATATGTGACAAGTGTGTGGATCCTACAACTTGTGTATGTTTTGTGTCATCCACAGATGTGCAGGAGGGTGCTGGGCCATCTGGCCAGTCTGCCCCATCCCCTGGACATCAGGCTGATGCAGACTCCCAGGAAAGCCAGGAGTCAGCTGTGCAGGGGAGTGGCCCCAGCTCTCCTCATGAGGAGGTTGTGGAGGAGGCGGTTGAGGAGGAGGAGGTCACCAGTGCCAATGAGGTCACGCTCCATTTGGAGGAGTCTTCCCCTGAGGCTGGCAGCAGTCAGACCTCCATCAGGGCTAGCCCCTCCCACTCCTCCCCCAAGAGGGCTCCCCCCCAAGGGGCTCCCCTTCTCCCAGGCCACAAGCCCCATCTGGAGGCAGGAAGGCGACCCACAAGACCAGGGGGGTGGCAGAGCTTCTGCCGGCAAATCTGCATAGGGACCAGGCCCGTCAGACCCGCCATCTGGGTCAGGTCACCCAGACTTTGGGCCGGATGGAGGAGAGCCTGGACTCCATCAAGGACTCAGTTCAGGACATGTGCTGCAACTCTCTGGCAGTGATAAACTGCTACAATGACCTGCAGACTGCCACAGCAGGCGTGGGTCAGGAGGTGCATGCCCTGACCCAGGCTGTCCAGGCCAATACGGCAGCCCTCAATGTGGGCCTCACACGGATTGCCCAGGCCTTGGAGGGCAGGCCGCCAGGTGGGCAGAGAACAGGGGATGCTCCTCCTTCCCTTGATTCCCCCCCATGAGTCTCCCCTGCGGAGCCGGGGCCGTGGCCGGCCCAGGCGTGGTTCACGCCAGCGGCGTTAAGTTTTTCTCTTTTTTTGTTTTCAGTGTTTTATTTATTTTATAATTTTTTTACTGTGATTATGATTTGTTTTATGTTTGTGAATGATGTATGATTGTGGGGGTGACATTCCTGCTGGAAAAGGGGTGTCACCCTCATTTGTGGTGGAGAAGGGTTCCCCAGGACCAGGGAGAAGTGATCCCAGGTCCGTGTGAATGGTGTATGAATGTACAGTGACATAATTGGAGCCTTGGCGTGGCATTGCTGCTCCCTAGTACCGTGCGGTGTACTTTGGTCTAATCCAATTGGATGAGGTTGTGGGGTGTGTGTGCTAGGGACCACAGTGGTGTGCATGCATGCATTCTCATGTGCCATGATTAATGTGTGTGTTTAACGTGCAAATATGCCTTCTCCTGACTGCTGCTCCCTCAGAAGACAGGGTAGCCTCGGTTATGGGGGGATTGTGTGGTTGGGGGGTCAGGTCATCACGTAGCTCAATCTCCAGGCCCTTTCTCACGGGAAGTTGTGCAGCATGCAACATGCACCGATGATCTGGCACACAAAGTTTGGGGAATACAACAGGGTACCCCCAGACTTATCCAGGCATCGGAAACGGGACTTCAGGAGGCCAAAGGTGCGTTCCACCACTCCACGGGTACGTGCGTGTGCTTCATTGTATTTCCTCTCCTGGGGTTTGGGGGTTCCGGAATGGAGTCATGAGATGGGGTCCAAGTGCATATGCAGAGTCACCTGGAAGGGAAAAGACAGGAGGATGTTAGTCGTGCATGTGCCCCTCATGATGTCTGCATCATGGGGGGGGACAGACAAGCCTGACACCCATGTCACTCACCAACCAGCCAGCTGTCCCCATACATGTTCTGTTCGAATTCCATTGGGATGGGGCTCTGACGGTATATGTAGCTGTCGTGGCTGGACCCGGGGTGTCACGGACGTGCCATATGAGGCATACCGCTGGGTGGAGTTCGCGTCGTTTTTCGCGTCGGGTATGCAAATTAGCTATTTCCGACGATCCACGAACGTACGTGCGGCCGTCGCATTCTCTTACGTCGTCTGTAGTCGGCTTTTTACGACTACAAGCTGGTATTTTGCGGCGTATAGTTAGACTTGTCATGTTAAGTATGTCCGTCGTTCCCGCGTTTAATTTGAATTTTTTTTTTTTTTTTGCGTAAGTCGTCCGTGAATCGGGATGGACGTAATTCAAGTGTAAGTTAAAAAAAATGACGTCCTAGCGACGTCATTTAGCGCAATGCACGGCGGGAAATTTCGGGACGACGCATGCGCAGTTCATTCGGCGCAGGGACGCGCTTCATTTAAATGAAACACGCCCCCTAATCGCTGATTTGAATTCCGCCGCCAGAGATACACTACACCGCCATAACTTACAGCGCGAAATCTTCCTGGATGCAAACTAAAGCCAGGTAAGGTACGGCAGTGTAGCGTATCTCTAAGGCCTCGTACACACGACCGGACATGTCCGATGAAAACGGTCCACGGACCGTTTTCATCGGACATGTCTGCTGGGAGATTTTGGTCTGATGTGTGTACACACCATCAGACCAAAATCCCCGCAGACTGCAAACGCGGTGACGTGGCGGCGACGATGACGCGGCTACGTGCGCGACCAAGGAAGTTCAATGCTTCCACGCATGCGCGGGATTTCGGCCCAGCGGACATGTCCGATGAGTCGTACTAACCATCGGACATGTCCGACGGACAGGCTTCCAGCGGACATGTTTCTTAGCATGCTAAGAAACTTTTGTCCGCTGGAAACCTGTCCGCTAGGCCGGAAAGCTGTCCGGTCGGCCCTACACATGGTCGGACATGTCCGCGGAAACTGGTGGGGTCGTGTGTACGAGGCCTGATACGCTGCGTGGGTGCAGATCTCTGTGGATCTGCCCCAAAGTAACTTTAGGTGCAAACTACAGAGCACAAGTGCAGTTGGTGCAAACTACAGAGCACAAGTGCAGTACTGGTACACACAAAGTAACTTTATGTGCAAACTACAGAGAACAAGTGCAGTACACACCAAGTAGCTTTATGTGCAAACTACAAAGCACACATGCAGTACACACCAAGTAACTTTAGGTGCAAACTACAGAGCACAAGTGCAGTACTGGTACACACAAAGTAACTTTGGGCCAGATTCACAAACAGCGGCGCAAATTAAGTTACTCAAAACGTATGTCATTCAAGTTACGGCGCCTTAATTTTGTGTCGTAAGTGCCGTATCCACAGCGCATTTGCGCAAGCGTAACTTAAATCCTGAGGCGTAAGGCGGGGTTATTGCAAGTGGGAAGGAAGTGGGCGTGCTCCATTGTAATGAGCCGTGACCCCATGCAAATGAAGGTCCGGCCGTACTGCGCATGCGCGCACAAATCTGTACCTCACTGGGTATGCTCAGAACTTGGCTCGGCGCAATCAGTGAGATAGGTAAAAGGCCAAGCGTACTTAGTTTGAGAATCGCCCTGTGTATAAATACAAACACACTTCCCTTGCAAAAGTACATCCCTGTGTTCCCCTTTCCTAGAGCAAGTTGCTTCTGCTCTGTCGTCTGTTGGTGTGTGTTGGTGAGTTGAATGTTAGATAAAAGTTTTGGAGGAGTAGTAGAGTGTAGTAGTTGTGTTTTTTTTCTGAGTGTATTTTCTGTTTGTTTTTCGGAGTTTGTTTTTGAATTTGTAGTAGCTGTCTGCTTGTGTGGTTTGATTTTTGTGTTTGTTTGTTGTGTGAGTATTTTTGTTTGTTTGTTGTGTGAGTATTTGTGTTTGTTTGTTGTTTTTGTTGGTGCTGAGTGGTGGGTGTTATGGCAACGAAGCGCAGGAAGCTCAATTTTTCCAGCATAGAGAAGCAGATTCTTGCTAGGGGCATTGCCCAATATGGGCGTTATTTACATGGCCCTGAGACCTGGAACACCTCCCCGGCCAAGAGGAAGGAGATCATCCAGAAAATTACGGATCAGATCAATGCGGCGGGTGGGGGGGGGGGAGACGAGGACCCCCGGTGGGATACAAAAGAAGATCAACGATCTTAAGAGCCTGGTCCGTGAGAAGACGGCCAAGATCAATGCCCATGCCAGGGGCACTGGAGGAGGCGCACCCTGCCCTATCAGGCTGAGTGAGGAGGAATGGGCAGTGGCCCGGTGTTTCCACCCACAGCAGGTGGTGGGCCTGCCTGGCTATCAATCTGATTCTCCTGTGAGGACAGGTAAGTTTTGGCTTTTTCTATCTGGTGATTAGCATGTGTGGGTGGGGGAAGGGAAGATGTGCCAAGTGTGTGGATCCTCCAACCTGTGATTGTTTTGTGTCCTCCACAGATGGCCAGGAGATTGCTGGCCCATCAGGCCAGGAGGTTGCTGGGCCATCAGGCCAGGAGGTTGCTGGGCCATCAGGCCAGGAGGTTGCTGGGCCATCAGGCCAGGCTGCACCATCCCCTGGACAACAGGCTGCAGAAGAGTCCCAAGAAGGGCAGGAGTCCCCAGGGGAGGGGAGTGGCCACACCTCCCCTCATGGGGAGGTTGAGGGGGAGGAGGATGAGGGAATGGAGGCTGAGGATGAAGATATGGACATTGCCAGGGAAGTCCTTTTGGCCTCGGATTTGTTTACCCCTGAGGCTGGCAGCAGTCAGGCCACCATCAGGGGTAGCCCCTCCCACTCCTCCCCCAACAGGCCTCCCCACACAAGGGTCTCTCTCTCCCCTCCTCCCAGGCCACAAGACTCGGCTGCAGGCAGGATGGTGACCCATGAGACCAGGGGGGTGGCCGAGCGTCTGCCGGCCAGTCTGCAGAGGGACAATGCCCGGCAGACCGCAATCTGGCTCAGATCAAACAGACTCTGAGCCAGATGGAGGACAGCCTGGGTTCAATTAAGGAGTCACTCACTGATGTGGCCACAAACTCCTTGGCGGTCACCACATGCTTGTGTGACCTGCAGACCGCCACAACAGGCGTGGCCCAGGAGGTGAGTGCCCTGACCCAGGCTGTCCAGGCCAATACCCGGGCTGTCCAGGCCAATACGACTGCCCTCACAATCTGTCTGAACAGGATAGCAGTGGCCTTGGAGGGCAGGCCAGCAAGAGGACAGTCACCAGGGGTGGCTCCTCCTTCCCCTGCTCACCCCCCCATGAGTCTCCTCCTTCCCCTGCTCACCCCCCCCAGGAGGATCCTCCTTCCCCTGCTCACTCCCCCCCCAGGAGGCTCCTCTGGTTGCCCGTGGCCGTGGGCGGCCCAGGCGTAGCTTACGCCGCTGCCGTTAATTTTTGGGGGTACTTTTGATTTTTTTTTTTTGTATAATGTACTTATGATTTGTTTAATGTGTGTGAATGATGTGCGAATGTGGGGGTGGCATTCCTGATTAAATAAGGGTGTCACCCTCAGTTTTGGTGGAGTAGGGATCCCCAGGACCAGGGAGAAGTGATCCCAGGTCCGTGTGAATGGTGTATGAATGCACAGTGACATAATTGGAGCCGTGGCGTTACTGCTCCCAAGTACCATTGGGGGGGTACTTGGATCTAATCCAATTAGATGTGCATGTGATGTGTCTGTGCTAGGGACCACAGTGGGTGTGCATTCATGCATTCTCATTGTGCCATGTTTAATGTGTGTGTTTACTGTGCAAAGATGCCTTCTGCGAGGCGTCTCTTGGCTGCTGTTCCCTCAGAAGAGGGGGTACCCTGGGTTAGGGGGGGAATGTCTGGTTCAGGGGTCAGGTCATCACGTATGTCAATCTCCAGGCCCCTTCTCACTGTGAACACTGTGAAGTTGTGCAAAATGCAACATCCACCGATGATCTGGCACACAAAGTTTGGGGAATACATCAGGGTACCCCCAGACTTATCCAGGCATCGGAAACGGGACTTCAGGAGGCCAAATGTGCGTTCCACCACTCCACGGGTACGTATGTGTGCAGAATTGTTGTTTTCTTCTCCTGGGGTTTGGGGGTTCCGGTATGGAGTCATAAGATGGGGTCCCAGTGCATATGCAGAGTCACCTGGAAGGGAAAAGACAGGAGGATGTTAGTTGTGCATGTGCCCCTTGTGATGTCTGCATCATGGGGGGGGGGACAGTCATACCTGACACCCATGTCACTCACCAACCAGCCAGCTGTCCCCATACGCGTTCTGTTCCAATTCTCTGGAGATGTTGCTGTGACGGAATATGTAGCTGTCATGGCTGGATCCTGGGAATTTGGCACAGACGTGCCATATGAGGTATTGGGCATCAACTATCACCTGTACATTGATTGAATGCCAGTGCTTCCTATTGCGGTACATGTGCTCTGTCTCATGGGGGGGCTGTAGTGCCACATGTGTGCAATCAATGGCCCCGATGGTGCGTGGGAATCCTGCAATTTTGAAAAAATCGGTCATTATGTTCATTCGCTGGACCTCCTGGGAGGGTTTGATGAATTGATTGGCCATGCGTCTGAGGATTGCAGGGACAACCTGGTGCACACATCTGCTAATGGAGGATTGTGACATCCCAGCCACACCTCCACTTGTGTGCTGAAAAGAGCCAGTGGCAAGGAAATGGAGTGTTGCCATTATCTTGATCAGTGGCTGCACTGCATGTGAGCGTTGTGTTGGGCTGGTGAGATCATCCTGCAGGATTGTGGTTAATTCCATGATGGCTTCACGGTTGAATC
Source organism: Rana temporaria (assembly GCF_905171775.1). NCBI lineage: Eukaryota > Metazoa > Chordata > Amphibia > Anura > Ranidae > Rana > Rana temporaria. The sequence goes on along the minus strand of NC_053491.1, from coordinate 196,859,471 downwards.
TGAAGTTGCGATACACCTCAGAAGCAGTCATGGCAAACACATCTAGGCGTCTGCGGTATACCCTCTCCTGTGCCCTCCTCCTCCTCCTCCGTTCCCTCCTCCTTCTTTGCACCTCTAAAGTCACTAGTGCAGTTATGATCATGGATGGCCCTGGCATGTTGGCAGACAGATTGTAGTCCGGCAAGTGTGTGTGCTCAGCTCTTCCTTAATAGTGTTGCTTTAGCTGACGTTTACACGGCTGGTGTAAAATTAGGGCTGCTTTTATAAAGTGTAACTTCCCGCCGGGAAACTAACAGAAGCGCACAGGGCGTAATCTACGCCGCACACACTTAATTTTGTGGATCGCCTTATCTCCTTCATTTGCATCTTTGCCTATCAAAACAGCGGCGTGTCTAGCGTATTTTGCGTGCGAAGAAGCGCCGGTGTAATTCTTTTAGGTAGGACGGAAAAACCTGGATTTCAGGCGTATCTCATTTTGAGGATCAGGCGCAAAGATACGCGCGGTGCAAATTTCAATTACGCCGCGCATCTCGAGTTAAGTCGGCGCATCTGCTTTGTGAATCTGGCCCTTTAGGTGCAAACTACAGAGCACAAGTGCAGTACACACCAAGTAGATTTAGATGCAAACTACAGAGCACAAGTGCAGTACTTGTACACATCAAGGGCCAGATTCACAGAACAGATACGACGGCGTATCTCCTGATACGCCGGCGTATCTCCTGATACGCCGTTGTATCTGTTGTTCTATCTATGCGACTGATTCATAGAATCAGTTACGCATAGATAGCCCTAAGATCCGACAGGTGTAATTGAATTACACCGTCGGATCTTAGGATGCAATACTTCGGCCGCCGCTGGGGGGAGTTCACGTCGTAAACCAGCGTCGGGTATGCAAATTAGCAGTTACGGCGATCCACGAAGATTTTTCCCGTCGTTACGTCGGCGCAAGTCGTAGATTCCCGTCGCAAAGTTAAGCAATGTTTTTCATTGCTTAACTTTACACCAGCCATGTTAAAGTATGGCCGTCGTTCCCGCGTCGCTTTTGAATTTTTTTTTTCCGGCGTAAGTACGTTACGGACGTCGCGATTCACAAACACGTCAAGGCCGTAATTTTGCGCAAAGCACGTCGGGAAAAAAGCGAACGGAGCATGCGCAGTACGTCCGGCGCAGGAGCGCGCCTAATTTAAATGGTACCCGCCCCATTTGAATTGGGCCGTCTTGCGTAGGACGTGTTTACGATACACCGCCGCAAGTTTCCAGGTAAGTGCTTTGTGGATCGGGCACTTAGACTGAAAACTTGCGGCGGTGTAACGAAAACGGGGTACGTTGCGCCGCCGCAATTGTACCAGAATCTGGCCCCAGATAACTTTAGGTGCAAACTACAGAGCACAAGTGCAGTAGGTGCAAACTACAGAGCACAAGTGCAGTACTGGTACACACAAAGTAACTTTAGGTGCAAACTACAGAGAACAAGTGCAGTACACACCAAGTAGCTTTATGTGCAAACTACAAAGCACACGTGCAGTACACACCAAGTAACTTTAGGTGCAAACTACAGAGCACAAGTGCCATAATGGTACACACAAAGTAACTTTAGGTGCAAACTACAGAGCACAAGTGCAGTACTGGTACACACAAGGGGGTAGATCCACAAAGATCTGCCTATCTTTAGGCAGGCGTAGCGTATCTAAGATACACTACGCCACTGTAACTTACTTTTTCTTCCTGTGAATCCTCAAAGAATCTGCGCGGTAAGTTACGGCGGCGTAGTGTATCTATTGCGGCGTAAGGGCGCGCAATTTCAAATGGGAGTGATGGTGGCGTGTTCTATGCAAAAACGTCGTGACCCGACGTAAACAACATTTTTTTTTAACTGCGCATGCGCCGTCCCTGGGGGTATCCCAGTGCGCATGCTCGAAATTAAACCGGAACCCGCCAATGTTTACGACGGTGATGTCATTCTACGCAAATTCCTATTCGCGAACGACTTACGCAAACAACGTAAACAATTAAAAATTGTACGCGGGAAGGACGGCCATACTTAACATTGAGTACGCCACCATATAGCAGCTTTAACTATACGCCGGAAAAAGCCGAACGCAAACGACAGAAAAAAATGCCGCTCGTACGTTCGTGGATCATCGGAAATAGCTAATTTGCATACTCGACGCGGATTACGACGGGAACGCCACCTAGCGGCCACCGAAAAATTGCATCTAAGATCCGAAGGCGTACGAAGACGTACGCCTGTCGAAACTAACCCAGATGCCGTCGTATCTTGTTTTGAGGATTCAAAACAAAGATACGATGCGGGAAATTTGTACTCTCTTTGTGGATCTTCCCCTGCAACTTTAACTAAACTGACTAGCCTGCCTGCTCTATCTATCTATCTAGAAAAAAAGATACTGGGGCAGATCCACAGACATCTGCGCCATGCGCAGCGTATCTGAGATACGCTACGCCGCCGTAACTTATCTTTTTAAATTGAATCCACAACAAATCTGCGCCATAAGTTACGGCGGCGTAGTGTATCTCTTGCGGCGTAAGGGCGCGGAATTCAAATGGCTGTGATGGGGGCGTGTTTTATGTTAATACGTCGTGACCCGACGTAAACTAAGTTTTTTTGGAACTGTGCATGCTCGAAATTAAACCGGAACCCGCCATAGCTTATGACGGTGACGTCATTCTACGCAAATTCCCATTCGCGAACGACTTACGCAAACGACGTAAACAATTCAAAATTGTACGCGGGAAGGACGGCCATACTTAACATTGAGTACGCCTCAGTATAGCAGCTTTAACTATACAAAAAAAAACGAACGCAAACAACGGAAAAAAATGCGCCGGGCCGACGTACGTTCGTGGATCGCCGTAAATAGCTAATTTGCATACTCTACGCGGATTTCGGCGGGAACGCCACCTAGCGGCTGCTGAAAAATTGCAACCTAGATCCGACGGCGTACGAAGACGTACGCCTGTCGGATCTAGCTGAGATGCCGTCGTATCTTGTTTTGAGGATTCAAAACATAGATACGCCGGCGTAATTTCTTTGTGGATCTGCCCCACTGTCTCTCTCTCTCTAGGACTGATCTATTCACTAACAACGCCGCAACACACTACAGCCTTTTATAGTGTGGGGCGTGTACTAAAGCCCTGAGCCATTATTGGCCAAAGCCACCCTGGCTTTGGCCAATTATGGCTCTCCGTTTTTTGCGCGCTGTGATTGGCCAGTGCATGCTTGGCCAATCATCAGCGCGCAATGCCGCAGTGAATTATGGGCCGTGAAGCGCCACTTGAATTTGGTGCGAACGGCCCATAACGTTCGTATTTCAAAGAACGGTCGAACATACGATGTTCGAGTCGAACATGCATTCGTATCGAACACGAAGCTCATCCCTAGCAATCAGTGCTATAAAAATGCATTGATTACTATAAAAATGCCACTGGCAGGGAAGGGGTTAACACTAGGGGGCGGGGAAGGGGTTAAGTATGTTCTCTGGGTGTGTTCTAACTGTAGGGGGGTGTGGACTCACTAGGGGAAATGACTAATTGCTGTTCATACATTGTATGAACAGACGGTCAGGCATTTTTCCCCTGACAGGACCAGGAGCTGTGTGTTTACACACACAGCTCCCGGTCCCCGCTCTGTAACGAACGATCGCGGGTGCCCGGCGGTGATTGCGACCGCCGGGCACTCGCGCGGGGGTCAGGAGCGAGCGGGGGGCGTGCGCGCGTGCCTCCGGCGGCGGGTGCGCCCCTAGTGCCCGCTTTGCGAGGTGACGTTATACTACGTGCTCTCACGCTGGGGAGCCGACCCGCCGCCGTAGAACTGCGGCGGCTGGTTGGCATGTAGTTAACAGACATCAATATATGTGATTGATAACCTCTGCCCTGGAAGTTGCCATTACCTTTGTCTTTCTCATGGCCATGAGCCAAACCCACACAGTAAAGAAACCAGGACCTGGCAGATTCCCACTCTCATCTATAAATATTAGGAATGAGCCGAACACCCCCCCCCCCCGGTTTGGTTCGCAGCAGAACATGCAAACAGGCAAAAAATTTGTTCGAACACATGAACACCGTTAAAGTCTATGTGACACGAACAGTAAAAATCAAAAGTGCTAATTTTAAAGATTAATATGCAAGCTATTCTAATAAAAAGTGTTTGGGGTCCTAGGTCCTGCCCCAGGGAACATGTATCAATGCAAAAAAAAGTTTTAAATCGGCAGTTTTTTCAAGAGGAGTAATTTTAATAATGCTTAAAGTGAAACAATAAATGTGAAATATTCCTTTAAATTTAGTACATGGGGGGTGTCTATAGTATGCCTGTAAAGTAGCGCATGTTTCCCATGTTTGTATATATATATATATATATATATATATATATATATATATATACATTTCTAAAGGAAAAAAGTAATTTAAAACTACTTGCGGCTATAATGAATTGTCGGGTCCCGGCAATACAGATAAAGGTCATTGAAAGTCATTGGAAAAAAAATTAGTGGGGGTCCCCCCAAATTCCATTAACAGGCCCTTCATGTCCGGTATGGATATTAAGGGGAACCCTGCGCCAAATAAAAAAAAATGGTGTGGGGTTCCCCCCAAAAATCCATACCAGACTCTTCAGGTATTCAAATTTATCCAAGCACACAACCTGGCAGGCCGCAGGAAAAGAGGGGGTGATGAGAGAGCGGCCCCCCTCCTGAACCGTACCAGGCCATATGCCCTCAACATGGGGAGGATGTCCCCATGTTGATAGTGACAAGGGCCTCATCCCCACATCCCCCTTTTTTTGTCTTTGCCAGGGAAACCCAGGATAATGTTATGAGAATCCTGGATTTATCCATACTACCTGGTAAAGAATATCCCAACATAGACACTGTATGATGTATGATCACCAGCAGTGATCATTGTAATCTGATGGAGTTGAATCTCCCACGCTGTTAGAATACATTAGTGCAGCAGGTTATATGCCGGCTGGCGAGGATCTTTTTAAGGTGTTATTTGCATTATATGGATGTAAGTACAATCTTATATTTTTAATAAAGCCATAAAGGTTTTACACTATGTGGAACATTTTTTCCATGTACTTGGGGATGAACCACTGGGGATGATACAGAGATGATTACTACTGCTCTAACATCGGCCTACAAAAGGACCCTATATACTGATAATAGACCCCAGCCAGGTTGTTTGGCCACATGCTCTGTTGATCTTTCTTATCTATAGAAGCGCCTGCGAATCTGGTAAGCCTCCATTTTTTTTTTTACATTGAGGTGATGGTGTCACGACCTGAATTCCACAATGGTGATGGATGTTTAATATGCGCATGGAATCCCTTGATTACATATGAAGAGCTCAATTTTTTTCTCACTATAATCACACTTGGACTTTATTTGGAATGTTTATTTTTTTAGCACATTATTTATGATTGTCATATCAAAATTATAATTTTGATATATTCTTTCATTATTTTTGGAGCGTGACTCTTTTCTATACCTATTTGAGTCCCACTGGGCTAATATCTCACAGTAGAGTTGCTGCTCTTTATCACTTTAGGACACTATTTGAGTCAATTTCTGATTCTGATTAATACATTTTTTTTAAGCACAGTTTTTCCTTTTTAACTTTGTCAATGCCACCTAAAATAAGTGTCCAGTGTCCATTGCGACGGGCGCAAGTACGTTCGTGAATCGGTGTATCTCGGTCATTTTGCATATTCGACGCGTAAATCAATGGAAGCGCCCCTTGCGGCCAGCGTAAATATGCGCCCAAGATACGACGGCGTAGGAAACGTACGTCAGTCGAAGGAAGCCTAATTTCAGGTGTATCTAGTTCATTGGGTACGGCGCATAGATACGACGGCGCACATTGACACTTACGCGACGTATATCGAGATACGTCGGCGTAAGTCTTTGTGAATCCGGCCCATGGGGTTCGGGATGAGGCCACCCAATGGACTAAATTCAAAGTCTTAATCGTGTTGTCCCGGGCTTCACGCGTCTGCACAAATCCCACCTGGTCTTTATGTACCAGGCCGGGTATGATAACGCATTGCCAGGATCTTAGAAAAGAGCTTCAAGTCCGTGTTCAGTAATGATATTGGTCTGTAGCTCCCGCATTGGGAGGGGTCCTTACCTTCCTTAGGTATAATCGCAATCATAGCTTTCAAGGTTTCAGTATGGAAAGAACTTGTGTCTCCTAAACCATTAAACATTTTTACCATAAATGATCCCAGGGTCGGGAGGAGAAGCCTATAATATTGAATGGAAATCCATCCAGGCCTGGTGATTTGCCTCCTTTCCCCCTCTTTACTGCCTCCTGAATTTCTTCTATAGTAATTGGCTTTTCCATTTCCTGCCTTGCTGCTGACGTCAGACTCAAAATGCCTGATGTTACTATATACTTTTTCATTGCGGATTGGTCCTTAGAACTCGTTTGCAGGTTATACAGGGCACTATAAAAATCCCCAAACCACTGCGATATCTCTCTAGGTAGACTAAGTTTTTCTCCTCCCGGCCCTAAGATCATCCGTATGTAGGTTTTTGTTTGTTGCTCCCTCAATGTACTAGCTAATTTCTTCCCACACTTATTTCCGAATTCATAGTTCTGTCTCCTACCTGATTGTATTGCCCTTTTCTCTTTATACACGAGTAATTCAGTAATTTGTCGACGTGCCGCCAGGAGGTCTCTTTCTACCACTAGACTAAGACTCTGTTTGTGTACGAGTTCTAGCCGTGAGATCTTGGCCAGGAGAGTCATTAGCTTTGATTCCCTTTCTCTCTTTATCCTTGCCCCGTGTTTCATCAAGACACCCCTTATCACTGCCTTATGGGCCTCCCAAATCCCCCCTAAGTCGCAATCTGGCGTATAATTGGTCTGAAAATACCATCTTACTTCCTTCTGTACGTCTTCCAACACTACAGCATCTTGTAGGAGACTTTCATTCAGCTTCCAGGTCGCTGTTCCCTTGGGTGTTGGGAGTCCCCCAGAGCGTATTTCAGAAAAATTGGTGCATGGTCTGACCATGTGATTTTCCCTATTCCAACTTCTTTAACTGCGTGTAACTGGTTATGTGGGATAAGATAGTAATCTATACGAGAGTATATCTTATGGGGAATGGAATAAAAGGAATAATTTCGCTCTCCTGGATGCATTAGTCGCCATATGTCTATTAATCTCACTTTCTGTATCAGCCGCAGTACCCGTTTCCGGATGCCCGCCGAGACCGCCGAACCCCCAGATGACGTATCCACCCTTGGATCGAGGGAGATATTCAGATCTCCCCCTAGAATCAACTGTCCTTCCTAAAATCCTACCAGTTTATCCAGAAACTTCCCCAGGAAAACATCCTGTTGCGTGTTAGGGGCATAAAAGGAGGCCAGAGTTACCACCACTCCCCCTATCGTCCCCTTCAACACTAGGTACTGTCCCCCAGTGTCCACCAGGGAATTTGTGAATGACAACAAGATCTTATTCGAGATTAAAATTGATACCCTCCTTCTTTGCCACCGGATTCGTGGCATGGTATACTGACGGACATGCTCTATTTCTTAGCAAGGGGAAACCCCCTTCTCTAAAATGTGTCTCCTGGACAAATGCTATATCACTCCCCACTTTCTTCAATTCCTGCAAGAGTACCCGCCTCTTCTCTGGGATACTTAATCCTTTCGGATTAATTGATATTATTGAGAGGTCTTCCATTTCTGCTCCGTCAAGGCGCGGGTATACAATCTCAGAGGTCAGGGAGACAAAAGCAACCCACTGGGGGATGCCCAGCAAGAGAGAGCGGTGCGAGAAAAAAAACCCCTACCCTAACCTAATATCAATGGAGCGAAAGAAGGGGTATGAATCCCTCCCTTCTTCCCCAAAGATATACAAAGCTATCAGCTTTAAACACTCTACTTCCCTTACCCACTGAGTGTATACCTATTGGGGGGGAAATTGGTTGTGCATGCTCCTGAGAGAGGAGTCCCCAATTCCTTCTCCAGCTCCTTCCGTCTACTTTCCAATACCCAATTATACTATTCAAATTACTCCAGCCAGTCCCCATTTTAGTTGATCTATCAGAGGGGCTGGGTAAAGGGAACCATCAGGGAGTAAACTACCCCTTCCCTTCAAGGTTGCATTGTGGTGCCCCCTCCCCACCCCCCAACCCCTTATCCTACTTCCCTAAACCAGAAAAAAAAAACATGAGCCATCCCCCCTCCCACAATCCCCCCCTTCCACCCTGTTTCCACTGCCCCTCCCCCTCCTAAGATATTTGGCAGAGTTCCATCCTAAGCTTATATCACCCAACTTTCCCACCAGGTTGGCTTAACTAAAAAAAAACAATTTTTATTTTTTTCTCTCTTTTTCCTTTATGATTTTTTATTTCTACATTCACACATTCAATATAGACATTTCAACCCAATATCTTTAAACCAATAGGGCAGTACAATAAAAGTTCTATTCATTTCCTCTTCTTCTTTTTTTCCCCTGCCTCTGATCATTTTCAAAAAAAAGAGAAAAAAAAGGGGGGTTCACCCCCTTTGCAAAAGATTATCGGTTTCTGTAACGGAACCCCAAATGGGACAGGGGTTATATCCGTTCACGATATTCCATTCCACCCAAGACAGCTTATCGACACTCCAACCAACAGGACCCGATCCATCCCATTTCCCAGAATAAGACGAGACACAGCTCTGTGCTTTCTGGTTTCAAAATGAAGACATCTTTAATGGTTTCTTAGCTTGCTTATATACAGTACAACAGCTTACAGTAATCACAGGAACAAAACCACACCCCACCCATACATCACACGATGAGCTTCAATCACATTCTTTTAGATAATTACATAGAGGAGTTAATTATCCCCCAGACGTTACGTCTCTGACAATAAGTCATTCATCTGCACCTGAGAAGTCACATTCCTTCATTAACAGAATTCAAACAAAACACCATCACACAATGATTTCTTCTCAATCCACATCTTTAGACAGACTTTCTGTCTCTGCACACAGCTTGACAGAAAGGTATTCACACCTCTGAGCATCAATAGGCTTTAAGCAGTGTTATCACACAATGAAAGGTCTTCCAGAAGCCTGACTCAATTAACAACTCACTAGCCAGGGCTAATCATACAAATTAGTCACTATTGACTGGTTGGGTCACAATTAACCAACAATTTGCAATATCTCCAATTGCAATATGAGCTATCAGTAATGTCCCCTGTCCTGTAATTTAGGATATAATTTCTCAGTCACCCTATGGCCCTATCAGACATAAGGTGACCCTAGACATAAGACTCCTTGGTGACGCCGGTACAGGAGTACCCCTCATCCTTACAAAGTCTCTGTTTGTCCCGTGTCATTCCGTTACAGTTTCTTCTATCAATTACTAATTATCGATTATCAAAATGTCTTAAAAAACAAAAGCACAAGAGAGGGCGGGGGGCAGTCTCCTCAGAACTACCTACATCGACTCCCCCCCCTCTTCCCTCTCTCCCCTCGGGTCCAATCTAACATCCCCTTAGTACATACATACCTAAGTGTTCCAATAATAAAGCAAAAAAAAACCCCACTCTACCCCAGCCTTTAGTATCTCCCCCCCCCTCTTTCCCTTATCGTGACCGTGGTTCTAATTATGTGATTAAAATTGGATTATAATGTGTTATATCCTCCCCTATATTTTCCCATTTTATCTTCCCCCCTCCCACCCATGTGAGAGAGAAAGACAAAAAAAATAAAAACATTTAAATAAAATAAATAAATTAATTAATTGATAATTCACCTGTGTCCATTTGTGGATATGTGTGTTTTAAATTAGGTATTCCAAATATAGAGGGTTGCCCCTTCATCCTTTTGTGTGAGCAATGTGTTTCCCCCCCCCAAAAAAGGAAATATAAGTGTTTGCACCCTGTGCTATAAATACCTACGTAGACCCTTCAGGGGGAGAGGGAGGGAGAGAGGACAGGAGAGTGGGGAAACCCATTGGGGTTTCAGCCCCCACCACTTTACATTTACTCCCCCTATCCCTCCTTCTCTCTACTTCCTACTATCTCTCTGCCTCCTACCTATCTACTCCCCCCCCCAACACCCCCCCCCCTACAAAAAAGACATTTCACCTCCCATTCAGTTCAAAGGTACATTCTAGGGAATCTTCACTGATTCTTTCCTTATTCCTTATTCTAATTCTAAGCGCCGGCCACAGAGGTGCTGTGGGAGGCATTACGTCATCGAAATCATGAGATTGGGCAAGCAAATCTATCGGCTGGCTTTTATACTGCCCATGGAGCGCAAAGCTCTGCGCTCTCACTACCACTCTGTGCTGGATGTGTCCTGTTGGTGGTTAGTGATTGGCTGGTCCATAGGACTTAGGGCGGTGCTTTTATCGGACCAGCCAATCACTTCCGGTTTTCTGAGTGACTCATCCTGGCTGGTCTGAACATGAGAGGATTCGGCCGGTGATCGGTTCATCTCACTGAAGCTGCTAGCAGGTAATTAAGCAGAGAACACTTGTGTTGTGCTCTCAGAACTTGCAGCAGTTGCCTGTGTACTTTGTGTAGTGGATCTGGGATGTAGAAGGAGGGGGGAGTGCAGTGAAGGGCTGAGAAGCTTTTAGCACATTTCCTGGGGACAGTACATCTGGATGGGGCTGCTAGTGTTATATGTGTGGCAAGTAGGGGGAGGGGCAGCCTGGGACGCAGTGGATAATGTTATGGTAGTTGTTCAGGCTGTCCTCTCCTCTCCTCTCATCCAGCTGAATTTACTCCCAGTCTGAGAGCAGAGATTGGAGGTTGCAGGGGGATCAGATCAAACTGGATGGCATGGTGACATTGGGCTGGGAAGACAGGAGGAGGGGGAGACAAGCTTCCCTCACTGTACACTGATCTGTGCTGGATCAGAACACCGACAGGCAGATCTACATTCTCCTGATCATTAAATATCGCCTTCATCGCTCCATTCCATCCATTCATCCACCCCACCCATCCATCCATTCCACCCACCCCACCCCATTCATCCACCCCACCCCATCCATCCATCCATCCATCCCATCCATTCCACCCACCTCACCCCATTCATCCAACCATCCCATCCATTCCACCCCATTCATCCACCCACCCCACCCCATTCATCCACCCATCTCATCCATTCCACCCCATTCATCCACCCACCCTATTCATCCACCCATCCCATCCCATTCCACCCACCCCACCCATCCACTCCACCCATCCACTCCACCCATCCATTCCACCCACCCACCCCATTCATCCACCCATCCCATCCATCCCACCCCATTTATCCATCCCATCCATTCCACCCACCCCACCCCATTCATCCACCCATCCTATCCATTCCACCCCATTCATCCACCCACCCCACCCCATTCATCCACCCATCTCATCCATTCCACCCCATTCATCCACCCACCCCACCCCATTCATCCACACATCCCATCCATTCCACCCCATTCATCCACCGACCCCACCCCATTCATCCACCCATCCCATTCCACCCACCCCATTCATCCATCCCATCCATTCCACCCACCCCACCCCATTCATCCATCCATCCCATCCATTCCACCCACCCCACCCTATTCATCCACCCACCCTATCCATCCACCCATTCCATCCATCCACCCATCCATCTCATCATCCACCCACCCATTCCCCCACCCATCTATCCACTCCCCTACCTGTCCATCCATCCCTTCACACCCCTTCCTGCTGGTTGTGTATATCATGGCTATCCCTCCTCTTTCCTATATGAAAGCAGTTGGTATTGTCCTAAAGCTGACCATACTCTGTCCAATCCCCTTTTTCATCAGACCATACACAATACAGTCTGTGCAATTTCCTATAGATCTGCCAACTACTATGTAGTGCAAGAGCCTGCCTTGGGGGGGAGAGCAAGTGAAGGGGGCCAGTTCTGTTTTGCGCCCCCCCTAAAATTTTGACCACCAGCCGCCACTGGATGTGAGACAAGGGGGAAACAGAGTCCAGGACAGGGCGGGGAGCATATCAGGAACAAACTGCTACATGTATCTGGTCAGGCAGGAACAAGGCTGACAGCAAAATACTGAAGCCCTGAACCGCAGTGAAGGGCGGGCTTATATACCTGTAGCAGTTCACCTTAGGTGAACCTTAATTAGAGAGGAGTCCATCCCATGGGAGACACCCGCTGGTGGACACCAGAACTGCACCCCTGTTACTGGAAGGAACAGTGCCACCAGCAGGTGACCAAAGTCATAACACAGATCATGACACCACATCTGCTCCCACCGACATCTGAGGCTGACCAGCTGACATGCAGGCCCCCCCACCAGACTGTCCTCTGTGTCTGTCACCCCACTCTTGCCTCCATAGCGCTGTCCACCCCCCTGTATGGTTGAGAAATATCGCTGGATCTCCGGCTGTTGCTCTGCTACTTTGGCTGCCTGTGCTGTCAGGGCTGCCTTGCAGGGCCGTTCGAGTTTCCCGCGACTTCCACGAGCACATACCGCTGTGTTGTCACGTGGATGCTGCGCACTCCGTAACCGCGGGCACACTCTCCACACTGCTCGCTCCTCACTCGTCACGGATCCGGGCCCGCAGGCTGCCACAAGCGCCGCTCCACCACTGCTCCCACCCTGATTGCTGCCGGTCTTCACTCCAGCTGTCCCGCTATCGCCAACTGTCTCGCATGGAGCTGAAGGAGGAGACGGGAGCTCACAACTCTACACCCTCACCCGGCCATGCGCAGACCATGCCCCCCCGTGGTCCTCAACTTTTTCATAAAGTTTGTATTTAAGGTAGGCTAATAGTGTTACCTATATGTCTATATTATGTGAACAGAAAAGCATATGTAATGGAAAAGTAAAGCTTTTATTAATGATTATTTGTTCTGATCTTTATATGTGTCTGTGTGACTCTCTCTTGTGGGTACAAGGACTATGGTATACTAATGTAGTGGTTACAGCAAGGCAAGGGGCATTTTGATACTTAGTCACAGCATATTAAAAATCCTGCATTATCTAAAACTGTGTTTAAAAACGATTTCCCACATCTGACGTGTTTGTTTTTCGTACATATTTTATTATTACTTTTTCATTTTTGTTTTGTCCTTGTCTACTGGTCCTGTCTGGCAGTAGTAGGTGCATTATCAATTTTATGTACAAACCAGGTTTAATTGTGCCTCAATAATACTTGCAACATTACATGCTCTGCTTAAAGTAAGAGCAACACCTTGACTTTTTAATGTTTTTCTGTTGTACTTTAGGGAAATTCACTCCAAACATAAATTTTGTCACAAAACCTTATTTTTTTTTTGTACAGTCTCTGGGTGACTGTTTCATGTCTATTCCATTGCTTTACTATGTTTTTATTTTAATGTTGTTTTTGAATCCTTTAAAAATGGGGTTGGTTTTGTACTGATTTTTTTTTGTAATAGGCATTATTCTCCTTAGTAGATGTCTTTTCAAAAGTTGTAGATGTTCCTGGTCTTCTTTACAACCCATAATAGGTAATAACAGAAATTTGAGAAATTTTCTTTGTTTTCTTTTGTTATAGGAGGGCATTTAGGGATGAGAGCTGCAAGTTGTTTGAAAGTTTCATGGTATCCAAGAATGTTCTGAATTGTTGTTAGCAAACTCAATTTTCTTTAGGACAGCAGGATTTGCTTTGTATTTAGAGTTCATTGTACTTTGAAAAATCTAGCTTTTGGCACCTTCTACTTTTATAGTATTTTATGTGGTTGGCATATGGAAGAAAGTCATTGCAAACAGGATTGGTAAATCAGAGCTATATTTTCAATACCTGGGAGCCAGCAAGTTTTCACCATTGTACATTACAATAATCCCCTTTTGTATCAAAAGTAATGCATGCTTTTGAAATCTATAGCTATGTATAACAAATATAGGCTGTTTAATTCCTTCAAAGGGATTTTAGTCAGGCTTACTTGAACATTTTTTTCGGTTTCTCGCTCACTCTGCCCCTTTGACTGTGAAACCCAAAGTCTGACTGTACAATCTTTTTAACCCTGATGTATAACGTTCCTGCCCATGGCAAGGGGCCAATGTGTGATTTCAAAATGTGGATACTGTACACCTCTCTTTAAATGTCTTTTACAAGGTCACCTTTCACTTTTCTTTGACTGGGGTGAGCGACCTCAAAAAAATTATATTTACATTTTTGACAAATGCCCGATAATTAAACCACCTAGCACATCTCTATGTTCCCAGGGATTTTTTTGGTTAGCGTTCTGTATGTCAGATCCCAAGTCTTTCCACCTGCTTTGGCCATCATGAGAGGCCCCCTCTTTGCTTATTGGACAAAATGTATTTTATATTAGGTTGGATGCAGCAGAAGATGCTGAAGCACTCAAAAGTTGAAGTTTTCATCCAAAACGCTCAGGTTAGGTAACTATGCCAGGAAGATCTTTCTGTAGGGGTAAACCAAGGCACATAGAAAGCCAGGGCCTGAATAAGCAAATGAGAACTAAAATATAAAAATCTGCTCTGCCATATCATTTAAAGTGACATTGTTATTAAAATGAATACTCTTATAAAAGAGTATCCTAAAAGGGAGAATCTAAATACTCACCTCTTTCGCTTCCTGCACCATCAAACACTGCTCAAGTGAACAGGAACCCTTGCTTGAAGTTTCTTCAGAAACCAGTAGTTCTAGGAGTGTCAATCTCCTGTATCACCTGCTGCACTTGGTGGTTTCTTCCAGTGACCACTACATTACTACTGTGAGAGGAGTGATGCCAGTACTACTGTAAAGGAAAAAAAGAGGAACTACCACATCTTGGTTGTGCTATTTCAGCCTTATTTTCAAAAAAGTTAATTTGCAGTTTTGTTTGAATGGCAAAGGGTGGAGAAAAATTGCATCACAGCAGGCAGGAACTCAGAAGGGCTCGCTATCGCTTCTGTTTTACAGACTGTCTCTGTTTTGCTAAAGACTGCCTGCAAACCAAAAGCGACAATGGGGCTCTTCTCTGGGTTATTGGTGTGACATACTGTATGTTGCATTGACTCTTCACTCTCTTGCAGAGCTAGTACCACTTCTAGAACAGCGAGAGCATTCCATGTGTCGGGAGCCTGTGTCTTCCTCAGGGCAGCCATCACACAGCTTTAGGCAGGCCCCCCTGGAGCAGAGAACCAGGGGTGCCCTCCTCTCTCCTGCCGCGAGATGATAAGCACGGGGAGGGTGTTGTGGTAACAAAAGTGTCATCTCTTCTCTCTCCTGCCACGAGATGATAAGCGGGATGGACGGGCAGACAGGGGGGGGGGGGTTGGTGCTGGCGAGCAAAACAAAGTCAAGTCAAGTCTTCTCTTCCCTCTCCTGCCGCAAGTTGCTAAAGTCAGGCGAAAAAAAGTAAAAAAAAAAAATCGGGGGGCCCTGCCGCGAGTTTCTAAAGGTGGGGGGTCAAACGGGGGGAAAAAAAGGAGGGGGGGGCGGCCAGGCCCCTGGGGACCATCGGGCCCCTTACAGGTGTAATGCCTGTACCCCCCTGATGGCAGCCCTGGTCTTCCTGCTGCAGTGCTCCTGTCTGTAACTACCACCCTGGTTAGTATGTCACTGGCGTGTTTGTGTAATTCTGAATAAATGCTACCATATACCAGTCTTTTTAAACCAGGGTGCCCAGGCATCCTGTGGTGTCCTCAGATTTCTTAAGGGGTGCCTTGGAAAAATGCCTAAAAATTGGCCAGAAATTGTATACAAGCCAGCAGGTGGATCAAGCTTGCCCTTTAGTTACAGAAAGCCATAGGATTTTTTATTGTGCACCATTACAACCTTCCAGCCACTGGTGTCCTAACAACCAACGCTCTCATCGCTTGATAAGGAGGACTTGGATGCCTGCACAGCAACCTTGTTTGCTCCTCCCCCACCCCTCAGCATCAGCACTGGGGTCCCAATAGCGCGGCACATTGTGTATTGATGAACATTCTATTTGTGTCATATAATTTTCCAATCCATTTTTTACTCTATAAGTGATTGCTAGTCTCATTGAAGATTTTGAAACAAACAATTAACTTCTTCAGAGGAAAGTATTAAAGCCCAACTCGAGAAAATATAAAGACACATAGCTAGATTCTGGTAAGTCGCCGCATCTTTGCGGCGCCGTAGCGTATCGTATTTACACTACGCCGCCGTAAGTTAGCTAGGCAAGTACTGTATTCACAAAGTACTTGCCTGCTAAGTTACGGCAGCGTATCGTGAATAGGCCGGCGTAAGCGCGCCGAATTCAAATGAGGATGTGGGGGGCGTGTTTTATGTAGATTAACTGTGACCTGACGTGATTGACGTTTTTTACGAACGGCGCATGCGCCGTCCGTGTACATATCCCAGTGTGCATTGCGGCAAAGTACGCCGCAAGGACGTATTGGTTTCGACGTGGACGTACATTACGTCCAGCCCTATTCACGGACGACTTACGCAAACAACGTAAAATTTTTAAATTTCGACGAGGGAACGACGGCCATACTTAACATTACTAGTCCAGCTATTTGATGGAATAACTTTAAGCCTAAAAATGCCTTACATAAACGACGTATCTTTACTGCGACGGGCGCACGTACGTTTGTGAATAGGCGTATATAGTTATTTACATATTCTACGCCGAACGCAATGGAAGCGCCACCTAGCGGCCAGCCTAAATATTGCACCCTAAGATACGACGGCGCAAGCCGTCGTATCTTAGATAGGTTTAAGTGTATCTCAGTTTGAGAATACACTTAAACTTATTTCGGCGCAGATTCCGAGTTAGGTCGGCGTATCTACTGATACGCCGGCCTAACTCTTTCTAAATCTAGCTATATCTCTTGCTGTGGGGCCTATGCAACATTACTTCCAATCCTCCGTGCTGCTGGACTGGTCCCTATAGCATCTTCTCCCTATGCTCCGGCGGGAGACCAATGTAGGGTGCATTATAAATATATATATATATATATATATATATATATATATATATATATATATATATATATATATACAGTATCTTACAAAAGTGAGTACACCCCTAACATTTTTGTAAATATTTTATCATATCTTTTCATGTAACAACACTGAAGAAATTACACTTTGCTACAGTGTAAAGTAGTGAGTGTACAGCTGGTATAACAATGTACATTTGCTGTCCCCTCAAAATAACTCTACACACAGACAATCAATGTTTAAACCGCTGGCAACAAAAGTGAGTACACCCCTAAGTGAAAATGTCCAGATTGGGCCCAAAGTATCAATATTTTGTGTGGCCACCATTATTTTCCAGTACTGCCTTAACCCTCTTGGGCATGGAGTTCACCAGAGCTTCACAGGTTGCCACTGGAGTCCTCTTCCACTCCTCCATGATGACATTACGGAGCTGGTGTATGTTAGAGACCTTGTGCTCCTCCACCTTCCATTTGAGGATGCCTTACAGATGTTCTACAGGGTTTGGGTCGGCAGACATGCTAAGCCAGTCCATCACCTTTACCCACAGCTTCTTTAGCAAAGCAGTGGTCATCTTGGAGGTGTGTTTGGGGTCGTTATCATGTTGGAATACTGCCCTGAGGCCCAGTCTCTGAAGGAAAGGGATCATGCTCTACTTCAGTATGTCACAGTACATGTTGGCATTCATGGTTCCCTCAATGAACTTGGCTCCGCAGTGCCGGAAGCATTCATGCAGCCCCAGACCATGACACTCCCACCACTATGATTTACAGTAGGCAAGACACACTTGTCTTTGTACTCCTCACCTGGTTGCTGCCACACATGCTTAACACCATCTGAACCAAATAAGTTTATCTTCATCAGACCACAGGATATGGTTCCAGTAATCTATGTCCTTAGATTGCTTGTCTTCAGCAAACTGTTTGCAGACTTTCTTGTGCATCATATTTAGAAGAGGATTCCTTCTGGGATGACAGCCATGCAGATCAATTTGATGCAGTGTGCAGAGTATGGTTTGAGCACTGACAGGTTGACCCCCCAACCCTTCAACCTCTGCAGCAATGCTGGCAGCACTCATAAGTCTATTTACCAAAGACAACTTCTGGATATGACGCTGAGCACGTGGCAAGGCTTGTTCTGAGTGGAACCTGTCCTGTTAAACCACTGTATGGTCTTGACCACCATGCTGCAGCTCAGTTTCAGGGTCTTGGAAATATTCTTATAACCTAGGCCATCTTTATATAGAGCAACAATTCTTTTTTTTTCAGATCGAGTTCTTTGCCATGAGGTGCCATGTTGAACTTCCAGTGACCAGTATGAGATAGTGAGAGCGATAATTCCAAACACACCTGCTCACCATTCGCACCTAAGGCCCCGTACACACCATAGAATCTATCCGCAGATATATCCCATCGAATGGGTTTCAGCGGATAGATTCTATGGTGTGTACACTCCGGCGGATATTTATCCGCGGATATTTCCGAATTCCAGCAGATAAATATTTGTCGACATGCACAGAATATCTATCCGCTGGAATCGGATCCCACGGATGGATCCGCTCGTCTGTACAGACTCACCGGATCCATCCGTCCAAAGGGATTCCCCGCACGCGTCGTAATGATTTGACGCATGCGTGGAATTCCTTATATGACAGCGTCGCGCGACACGTCATCGCCAGAGGATTTCGGCGCGGATTTCAATGCGATGGTGTGTACACGCCATCGCATAGAAATCCTTGAGAGGATTTATCCGCGGATACGGTTCGCTGGACCGTATCCGCGGATAAATCCTCTCGTGTGTATGGGGCCTTAGACTAATAAGTCACATGCAGGGCCGGTGCAAGGATTTCTGCCTACACAAGCGAAGCTCCATTTTGGCGCCCCCCCCCCCCCCAACGGCCACCCACCTCCCTTGCAAAAATGTTTCTTTCAATAATTTTTTTATATAAAAAAAACACTAATTTGTGCTTTTGTAACTACGCCACACCAGAAATTCTTAGTATAATATACACCATAGTACCATACTACTAAATGTAAAACATACTGGACCCCTTTACATTACACAGCACCATACACCACTGGACCTCTTTACATTACATAGCACCCTGCACCACAGTTCAGACCCCCCAACAGTGCAGACCCCCACCCCCCACAGTACAGACACCCCTATAGTGCAGACCCCCACAGTACAGACACCCCTACAGTGCAGACCCCCATACCCCACAGTACAGACACCCCTATAGTGCAGATGCCCACCCCTACAGTGCAGACCCCCACAGTACAGACACCCCTATAGTGAAGACCCCTACACAGTACAGACACCCCTATAGTGCAGACCCCCCCTCACAGTACAGAGTGACCCATAATCAATACCTTAGTCAGATAAGCGCGGGACATGCAAAAAACTGGTCAGGTGACCGGTCCCCTCCCCCTGTTTAGAAAGGCGGAGGAGGGGGAGGCGGCTTTACTCGGCAGAGACAGTAACAGCTCGGCGGAGACAGCCGAGACTTAACAGAGAAGGGGGGTCACACGGCTCGCGTACCCCCCCCCCCTCCTTGCAAAGCCACTACAGCAGGGGTATTGAATTAAAATTCACGGAGGTCCGATTAGTAACATTTTCTTCCAGCTGAGGTCCGCATCGCAGTTTTGTGCAATTACTCCGATTCTTTACATCACAGCCCAGGCGAGACACACAATTCGTTTGAATGGGCTGCTGTGCCGGAGTTTTCTGCTGGGAAAAGGTCCTGGCATCTTTCTAAAAATGCAGCCGCATGGAAACTGCATGATGCATTTGTACCATGCAATTTACATGTGCGGGAAATTGCACCTTGCATTTCAGTGCATTTAGGAGTCAATGGTACCCCTTCACGTTTTCTGTGCAGCACCTCATTTTGTGCGCAGCTGCTTGTCCCCTTCACATCTTCCCCACCACAGTATTACCCCCCTTCACATATCCCCCCACACAGTATTACCCCCCTTCACATATCCCCCCACACAGTATTACCCCCCTTCACATATCCCCCCACACAGTATTACCCCCCTTCACATATCCCCCCACACAGTATTACCCCCCTTCACATATCCCCCCACACAGTATTGCCCCCCCTTCACATATCCCCCCCACACAGTATTGCCCCCCCCTTCACATATCCCCCCCACACAGTATTGCCCCCCCCCCTTCACATATCCCCCCCACACAGTATTGCCCCCCCCTTCACATATCCCCCCCACACAGTATTGCCCCCCCCCTTCACATATCCCCCCCACACAGTATTGCCCCCCCCTTCACATATCCCCCCCACACAGTATTGCCCCCCCCCCTTCACATATCCCCCCCACACAGTATTGCCCCCCCCTTCACATATCCCCCCCACACAGTTTTGCCCCCCCCCTTCACATATCCCCCCCACACAGTATTGCCCCCCCCTTCACATATCCCCCCACACAGTATTGCCCCCCCCTTCACATATCCCCCCACACAGTATTACCCCCCTTCACATATCCCCCCACACAGTATTACCCCCCACACAGTAATGCCCCCCCCTTCACATATCCCCCCACACATTATTACCCCCCTTCACATATCCCCCCACACAGTATTACCCCCCACACAGTAATGCCCCCCCCCTTCACATATCCCCCCACACATTATTACCCCCCTTCACATATCCCCCCACACAGTATTACCCCCCACACAGTAATGCCCCCCCTTCACATATCCCCCCACACAGTATTGCCCCCCCTTCACATATCCCCCCACACAGTATTGCCCCCCCTTCACATATCCCCCCCACACAGTATTGCCCCCCCTTCACATATCCCCCCACACAGTATTGCCCCCCCCTTCACATATCCCCCCACACATTATTACCTGCCTTCACATATCCCCCCACACATTATTACCCCCCTTCACATATCCCCCCACACAGTATTGCCCCCCCCCGTTTCACATATCCCCCCCACACAGTATTGCCCCCCCTTCACATATCCCCCCACACAGTATTGCCCCCCCCTTCACATATCCCCCCACACAGTAATGCACCCCCCTTCACATATCCCCCCACACATTATTGCCCCCCATCACATACCCCCCCACACAGTATTTCCCCATCACACATCCCCCCCCCCACACAGCACTACCCCCCCCCCCCCCACACACACACAGCACTGCCCCCCACACACAGCACTGTCCCCCCACAGCGCTACCCCCCCCCCACACACAGCACTGCCCCCCCCCACACACAGCACTGTCCCCCCACCCCACACAGCACTGTCCCCACACACACACAGCACAGCACTGTCCCCCACACACCCCATCCATCACATTTCCATATATTTTCCTCCCTTCCCTCTCCACTCCTACCTTTCACAAGAGCAGAGAGCAGGAGGCGTGACAATCGTGAACCAAATGCACAGGGGCGCGGGAGCTGCCGGGTTGAATTTTCTGTGAACTAGTGATTGGCTGCTAGGACCGCCTCCTAGCAGCCAATCATATCCTGATTAACGTGACAGGCAGTCCAGAATTGTCCCGCCCCCCGCTCCTCTACTCATGATAGCGGAGGAGGCTGGGGACAAAAGCGGCAACTATGCCCGTGCAGTGTCACTTGGATCTCTCTTGCCGCGGGGGGGGGGGGGGGGGGGCGCGCCGCGCCTGCCTGCGCTGCTCGAGTCCTACAAAGGGAACGCGCGTTCCTGCTGTCAAAAAAGTGCAGCAGGGACGCCGTTCCCGCAGGACTCGAGCCCTGGAGCGGGACACAACTGGAGGACGGCGGCAACTGCGGACAATAGAAGAAAAAAAAAAAAAAATCATCATTCCGCCCCATCCCAGGCTGCGGACCTGCCCGCCCCAAGCGGCCGCTTGGTCCGCCTGGTGGTTGCGCCGGCCCTGGTCACATGACACCGGGGAGGGAAAATGGCTGATTGGGCCCGATCGGGACAATTTCACTTAGGGGTATACTCACTTTTGTTGCCAGCGGTTTAAACATTATAGTCTGTGTAGTGAGAGGACAGCAAATTGACACTGTTGTACAAGCTGTACACTCACTACTTTACATTGTAGCAAAGTGACATTTCTTCAGTAGTGTTGTCACTATATATATATATACAGTATATACCACAAATACAGATACATTAACAAACTGTCGTCAGAACTCAAAGTAATACATTATCTATACCATCCAATCCTGGATCATAGAATCAGCAACACAACAAAAGTCAGCCCGGATCTAAAATCCATGTCTAGTTAATGAGATTAAATGACAATTAGGAGGGAGGGGTATAGCTGGAAAAAAAGGCAGATTAACTCTGAATTTCCCACCAAAGGTCTTAAAAACAATGGATGCCCAGCTGATGAAAAATTTGATTATTTTTTATCTTGGCAACTTGTATTTTTCAGTTAGTTTGCTAAACCTGTATACAGATACTACTTACCTTCTATGTATCTACAGAAAGAAAAAATATCATTATTTACATTTTCTTTAAAACAATAAAGAGTGAGATAAACTAATTATGATAAATTATAAAAAATTGTGGTATACAAGTACATAAAATCTAACTACAGCCTGTAAAGTTGCAAAGTTGTTTTCTTTTGCAGTTTACATTTCTATCCTGCAGAGGGCCACATTGTGCTACAAACTGTTTTGTTACATAAAAAGTACCACTGTGGATGCCTTGTCATCTGCAATATTATACTGATTACCATATTCTTTTTCTAATATTTAATATTTTTTGTATTTTCATGTTAATTTTTGCAAAACACAACTTTGTTCTTTTATATCAAAGGCGTAAAATGTATTTATACGCTGTATATTCTGCCCAAATTTTGTTATCTATACCTAGTTCTTTTCTTTTAAATGGAAGTGACATTTATGTGGAATCTTATATATAACTATAATAGAAAAGAAAAACAGCTACAGTGCCCTGCAAAAGTATTCAACCCCCTTGGCATGTTTTGTGTTTTGTTGCCTCATAACCTGGAATTAACATGGATTGTGTGAGGATTTGCATTTTTTAATTTACAAAACATGACCACAACTTTGAAGATGTTATTTTGTCCTATTTGTTGTTTGCTTCACAATAATAAAAAACAAATAACAGAAAAAGTCAATGTACATAACTATTCACCCCCTTAAAGGAACACTAAAGGCAAACTTTAAAAAAAATACAATAAATAACAAACATGGTGGAAAGCTTGGTGGAAAGCCACCGACTGTATCACTCGGCCCCGCCCCCCGGGGCACCGCGTCATCCGCTGTGATTGACAGCAGCGCCAGCCAATGGCTGCGCTGCTATCAATCCGTCCAGCCTAGCCAATCAACGGCCAGGCTGGGAACCGAAGAGGATCACGTGGACGCGCGCGGGACTTTCGAGGGGTCAGGTAAGTAAAAAGGGGGTTCGGGGGGGGGGGGGCCGGTACTGTCGGATGTTTTTTCACCTTAATGCATAGGATGCATTAAGGTGAAAAAACATTTACCTTTACAACCCCTTTAAAGTCAATACTTTTGTAGAGCCACCTTTTACGGCTATCACAGCTCCAAGGATAAGTCTCTATGAGCTTGTCACATCTTACCACTGGGATTTTTGCCTGTTCCTCCTTGCAAAACCGCTCCAACTCCTTCAAGTTGGATGGTTTGCGCTTGTGAACAGCAATCTTTAAGTCTGACAACAGATTTTCTATTGGAATGAGGTCTGGGCTTTGACTAGGCCATTCCAACACATTTACATGTTTCTCCTGAAACCACTCAAGTGTTGCTTTTAACAGTGTGCTTGGGGTGAACCTCCATCCTAGCCTCAAATCACACACAGTGGTACAGGTTTTTCTCAAGAATTTCCCTATATTTAGCACCATCCATCTCTCCCTCAACTTTGACCAGTTTCCCAGTCCCGACTGCTGATGGTGTTCTTTGGGTGATGTGATGTGTTGGGTTTGCGCCAGACATAGCGTTTTCTTTGGCCAAAAAGTTCAATTTTAGTCTCATCAGACCAGAGCACCTTCCTCCATACATTTTGGGAGTCTCCCACATGCCTTTTCGCAAACTCAAAACGTGCCATTTTGTTTTTTGCTGAAAGTAATGGCTTTCTTTTGGCCACTCTGCCATAATGCCCAACTCTATGAAATGTACAGCTTATTTATCGTCCTATGTATAGATACTCCAGTCTCTGCTGTTGAACTGTGCAGCTCCTAAAGGGTTACCTTAGGTCTCTGTGCATCCTCTCTGATTAATGCTCTCCTTGCACGGTTTGTGAGTTTTGGTATGCGGCCGTCTCTTGGCAGGTTTGCTGTTGTGCCATGTTCTTTCCATTTGGTTATGATAGATTTGATGGTGCTCCTAGGGATCATCAACGATTTTGATATTTTTTTATAACCTAACCCTGACTTGTACTTATCAACAACATTGTCCCTTACTTGTTTGGAGAGTTCCTTGGTCTTCATGGCAGTGTTTGGTTAGTGGTGCCTCTTGCTTAGATGTTGCAGCCTCTGGGGCCTTTCAAAAAGGTGTGTATATGTAATGACAGATCATGTGACACAGGTGGGCATCATTTCACTAATTATGTGACTTTTGAAGGTAATGGGCTTTTTATGGGCTTCATAACAAAGGGGGTGAATACATACGCACATGCCAATTATATTTTTTTTATTTCTGAAAAATTGTTTTATGTATATATTTTTCAAATTTTACTTCACTAACTTAGACTATTGTGTTCTGAACCATCACATATAATTCAGATTAAAAAAACATTGCACTAAAGGCTGTAATGTAACAAAAAAGGTGAAAAGCCAAGGGGGTGAATACTTTTGCAAGGCACTGTATATTCCTTTAAACCATTTTATTTAATAATCCTTATGTCAGTTATTTTTGAGTATAGTACAAAAAAGTAGACATTTTCCATTTTGATTTTCTCTGTTTATTAACAACCCCTATAATTACGACTATTTGCTACATCATATGTAAAAATTTGGACTGTTACTGGGTTTTGTTTAGCCTAATGAAAACAAGATATACTGCTTATGAAATAGATGCGCTTTCTCTTTAACCACCTCCAGTCCAGGCCTTTTCTGGCACTTTTTGTTCACATGTAATAATACAGTATTTTTTTGCTAGAAAATTAATTAGAATCCCTAAACATTATATATTTTTTTTAAAGCAGAGGCCGTAGAGAATAAATTGGTGGGTTTTCCAATTTTTTATGTCACACGGCATTTGCACAGCGTTTTTTTCAAACGCAACTTTTCTGGCAAAAAATACACTTTTATCATTTTAATGCAAAAACATGTCACACTTTAAAATTGTGCATGCCATGCAACAGTGACCAACTTCCTAAAGTTTACCATCCATAGGATATATAGAGGAGGTCTGGTGCTAGAATTACTGCTCATGATCTGACGTTCGTGGTACGTCATGTGTGGGACGATCGCTTGCATGCATGCGGGACCAAAGCATGCATTCACAGGAGGATTGGGGCACTTACATTTTTTTTTTCAATTATTCATTTATTTAACTTTCTTCGCTTCTGGGTTACTATTACAAACAGCTCAACTTGATCCAGGCTTTGCTTGATTGTCCATCCAGCCGGTGGATATGCTGGCTGGACACTCGGTCTCCCGGTGGTACTTGAGAGCCAGGGGGAGGGAGTTTCCTCCTGCTGCTTGTAATAGCAATTGATTTACAAATGATTTATTTTCAACTTAATTTCAGTGAAAACACAGCAATACAAGTGCATATAATAGTAATTAAAAGTGAAAATGTTCATGCGTGAAAAACTTGATATCCTTAATATAAATACGTTGTGCCAAAAATCCACTTTAAACAAATGCCAACTTCACTGTGCCACACTACCATACCCAAACTCCTTACCAAATGGATAAGATTTCAGAATTATAAGAGATCTGCAGCAAATAAAGGGGCAATTGACTCCACAAGTCACAACAAAGGTCATCCACCATCATCAAGGGTAACCAACAGAGTTCACAAATGTCATGGAGAAAGCATAAGGTCAAACCAAACCGTGTGAGACAATTTAAACCATTAATAATTTATTTAAAGAATACAACTTACAAAGCATATGAAAAACCAAACTTGTACAGCACCGCCTCACTCCAGCCGGCAAACGTGAAGACATCACTGGCCAGGCTCAACCCAATGCGCTTCGTCACAGGAAGGACATGGTCAGGGGAAGAGAGATATAATTTTGTTTTATTACACAGGTTTTGATAGTTAGAGTAATTTAAAGAGAAAGCATACCTATGTCATTAACATACATTTGTATCCTGTATTCGGATATCTAGAATGCTTTCTGTTTTTGATAAAAAAAATGCATACACTTAGCCAGTGGCGGTTGGTGCTCAACATTTTTGGGGGGGCGCAAACAAACGAAAAAAAAAGACAATTGCAGCCTCACTGTGCCCAAAGGCAGCCACTGTGCCCATCAAAGGCAGCCACTGTGCCCATCAAATGCAGCCACTGTGCCCATCAAATGCAGCCACTGTGCCATGCCATCAATTGTCGCCACTGTGCCATCAATTGTCGCCACTGTGCCATCAATTGTCGCCACTGTGCCATGCCAAACGCAGCCACTTTGCCATCAAACGCAGCCACTGTGCCATGCCATCAAACGCAGCCACTGTGCCATCAATTGTCGACACTGTGCCATAAATTGTCACCACTGTGCCCATCAATTGTCACCAATGTGCCCATCAATTGTCACCAGTGTGCCATGCCAAACGCAGCCACTGTGCCATCAAATGCAGCCACTGTGCCATGCCATCAATTGTTACCACTGTGCCCACATCAATTGTTACCACTGTGCCCATATCAATTGTTGCCACTGTGCCCACATCAATTGTCGCCACTGTGCCCACATCAATTGTAGCCACTGTGCCCACATCAATTGTCTCCACTGTTCCCACATCAATTGTAGCCACTGTGCCCACATCAATTGTCCCCACTGTGCCCACATCAATTGTCCTCACTGTGCCCACATCAATTGTCCCCACTGTGCCCACATCAATTGTAGCCACTGTGCCCACATCAATTGTCGCTACTGTGCCCTGTAAAATGCTGCCAGTCAGATTCCCCCCCCCCCCCCCCGCCCGGCATTTACCTTTCTGGGGTCAGCCATCCTCCTTCCACGGTCCCTCAATGTCTTCTCCTGCCCTTGATGACACTTCAGCCAATCAGTTTACCGATAACCAGAACCGGTGAACCTGATTGGCTGAGACGCCTGTCAGTGTTAGCCAGGGAACGCACCCCCCGTGCTTCCCCTGGCTAACTATTTGGAAGCCAATTACAGCCTGAGGGCTGTAATCGGAAAGCCTATCAGAGCCACTGGCTCTGATAGTCACTTCCAAAGCCAACCAGCTGCCGTTATTCAGATGGCCGGCGCTCACCAGGGGGAATTCTGAATAGTGGACGGCAGAAACAATACATAGATTCATACAATGCATGAATCTGTGTATTGTATTCAGTGGCGGTGCAGGAGAGAGAGAGGGCGGCACTCCTGGGCCCTCTATGGACGCACCGCCACTGCACTTAGCGCGGGAATTTTTGATTTTTAGTTATTAAAGCTGTAAGATGTAAGATTTTTGGTAAGATGTACTAAAAAACATAAAATAGTATGACGAGGCACTGCTAAAGTTGTAGTTCTGAAGCCCGTTTATTACTTTTATGGTACAGACATGTTTATCCTAAGACCCCTGTAAGTGATAATATTGTAATATATACAACTAGAATACAAACAAAGCTTGTGCTTCAGGCACCCCTGCCAGCATTGCCATGTGATGCACTTCCTGAATGATTTATGTAGACTGCTTTGCAGTTAATACAATTGGAAATATAATGGATTAGAACACTATCCCACATGTATAGAATATTTGAGACATTTGGAGCCCCAATGTGTTTTTGAAATGAGAGAGAATGCCCATATTGGGCTTACAGTTGATTTTTTTCACGAAGCTCCTGGAGAATATTCGTACATATAATGTATTTACATTTGTAGGAATCCCACTACCTCCAGGTGCAGGGAGTGGTGATGGGGACTTGTTGTGCCCTGTTGTATGCTAATTTGTACAAGGGTGATGGAGTATTAGCTTCATCTCTTGTACCTCTATATTTTTGTACCCTTGCCATACCTTAGCATGGCACAGGTACATAGATGATGTCTTGGTCATCTTAATGCATAGTATGGAAGATTATGATGCAGTTATGGCTGCTATGAGTAGGAACAGCTGCAATCTTACATTTTCTATAAATGCAAGTGCACACAAAAGTTCTTTCTTAGATATTGAAATTCTCATTCAGCAACAGAGAGTTTGAGTTACTAAAGTATATATGAAGCATCTAACAGGTAATACTGCACTCCATGCAGTGTTCATCTGACCCCCTAAATTAAAAGAATATCACATATCCAATATCTGAGGATATATAGGAATTGTTCTGATGATGTTAAGTTTGAGATAAAATCTAAATCATTGATTAGGATCAATGTGAATCCAGTTGGTATAATATCTAATGAATAATTTTTTGGGCCTCAGAATTATGTATAATGTGAAACTTTTAGCGTTGTCTATTTAATACAATGACACTATAGTCGCTGTGGATAAAACAAACATCCATTCCACTGTTGCATACACAATAACATTTATATAACTGAAAATGGTGCAATCTCCACTCCTACTATTAGATATGGGGGACTGAAACTTAACTATAATAACTCTTGGAAAGGTTTTTAGCTCTTGATTGGATACATAGGGGCAGATCCTCAAAGAAATTACGCCGGCGTATCTGTTGATACGCCGCGTAATTTAAATTTTTGCGCGTCGTATCTTTGTTTTGGTATCCACCAAACAAGATACGACGGCATCTGTGTTAGATCCGTTAGTACGCCGTCGGATCTAAGATGCAATTTTCCGGCCGTCGCATTCTTTTACGTTGTTTCCGTTCAGCTTTTTCCGGCGTATAGTTAAAGCTGCTATCTGGTGGCGTACTCAATGTTAAGTATGGCCGTCGTTCCCGCGTATAATTTTGAAAATTTTACGTCGTTTGCGTAAGTTATCCGTGAATGGGGCTGGATGCCATTTACGTTCACGTTGAAAACAATGACGTCCTTGCGACGTCATTTGGAGCAATGCACCCTGGGAGTTTTGACGGACGGGGCATGCGCAGTTCGTTCGGCGCGGGGACGCGCTTCATTTAAATGAAACACGCCCCCTACCCGCCGCATTTGAATTCCGCGCCCTTACGCCGCGAGAGATACACTACGCCGTCGTAACTTACGGCGCAAATTCTTTCAGGATTCAAACCAAAGCCAAGTAAGTTACGGCAGCGTAGCGTATCTCAGATACGCTGCGCCGGTGCAGATCTTTGTGGATTTGCCCCACTATGTTTCCAGAATGGTAATTTTGACAGTGAAAGAGGTTACTCAAAAGGCAACCCAACCTCCCAACTTAAATGAAGTCTTGGGGTCTGGGAGACAGAAGGATTTGAGACAGCCTACATCCACAAAAGATCTGTGGTTAGTTTTCCAAGATGTTTGGAACAACCTACTTCCAGAGTTCCTTCAAAAACGGTATGCAAGTGTACCTAGAAGAATTGGAAGGCAAATAGTGGTCACATCAAATCTTGATTTGATTTTGATTTCTCTTCTGTTCATTTACTTTCCATTTTGTTAATTGATAAAAATAAACTATTGCCACTTCTATTTCTGAAAGCTTTCTTAATTTACAGCATTTTTTTTACACCTGCCTAAGACTTCTGCGTATTAGTTTAGATACACATATATGGCCAGTGACAGGTTAAGTGAAAACATTGTTTATCTTGTTGCAATGGCATCTGAAAGTTGGCAAAATATATTAGGCAGAAAGTAAACATGTTGACCCTGAAGTCGATGTATTGAAAGCATAATAAATTGGTGAAACAGTTTTTTGTGTGTGGGGTTGCATAGATGCAGACCGGTCAGTGTACCCATGCTAAGCCATACCCATAGCCAAAAGTGTCTACAATGGACATGTGAGCATCAGAACTGGACCTCCGGTGGCTGGGTTTGAGGAATCACATTTTCTTTTACATCATGTGGATTGCCTGGAGGCATGCTCATCACTTACCTGGGGAAAGGATGGCACCAGGATGTAGTATAGGAAGAAAGCAAGCCAGCAGAGGCAGTGGGATGCCTTGGCCAATGCTCTGCTGGAGACCTTGGGTCCTGCCATTTATGTGTTCATGTGGATGTTACTTGGCACATACCACCCACCTCAGTTACACTAAAGAGAAAACTTTGTTTTTTGTTTTGGATAGAGGGGAGAGGAATTGGAACACCTGTCAGTTCTTATTGCTGTCTGTGCCCCCGCTAAAGAGATTCCTTCTTCCTATTTGTCCTGTTTACTATTACCATTGAAAGTGAAAGTAAAAAAAAAATCCCACATTTTGGGTTGTCCCCACAAAACTAACATAACTACGGAGGAGCTGCAGAGCTCAGGTGGGAGAATATGTCCACAAGACAACTATTAGTCATGCACTCCACAAATCTGGCCTTTATGGAATAGTGGCAAGAAGAGAGCCATTGTTGAAAGAAAAGCCAATAGAAGTTCTGTTTGCAGTTTGCGAGAAGCCAAGCGGGGGACCCAGCACACATGTGAAAGAAGGTGCACTGGTCAGATGAGACCAAAATTGTACTTTTTGGCCTAAAAGCAAAACACTATGTGTGGCGGAAAACTGAAGCCTCGTACACACGATCAGTCCATCCGATGAGAACGGTCTGAAGGACCGTTGCCATCGGTTAACCGATGAAGCTGACTGATGGTCCGTCGTGCCCACACACCATCGGTTAAATAACTGATCGTGTCAGAACGCGGTGACGTAAAACACAACGACGTGCTGAAAAAAACGAAGTTCAATGCTTCCAAACATGCGTCGACTTGATTCTGAGCATGCATGGTTTTTTAACCGATGGTCGTGCCTACTAACGATCGGTTTTGACCTATCAGTTAGGAATCCATTGGTTAAATTTAAAGCAAGTTGGCTTTTTTTAAACGATGGTTAACCACTTGACAACTGGGCACTTAAACACCCTAATAACCAGACCAATTTTCAGCTTTCGGTGCTCTCACATTTTGAATGACAATAACTCAGTCATACAACACTGTAACCAAATGAAATTTTTGTCCTTTTTTTCCCACAAATAGAGCTTTCTTTTGGTGGTATTTGATCACCTCTGCGGTTTTTATTTTTTCCGCTAATAATGAAAAAAGAACGAAAATTTTGTAAAAAAATGAATTCTTTTTCATTTCTATTATAAAATTTTGCAAAAAATGAATTTTTCTTCATAAATTTGGCCTAAAATGTATACTGCTACATATCTTTGGTTAAAAAAAAAAAAAATTGGGTTATTATTTAGTCTGGGTGAAAGTTATAGGGTCTACAAGCTATGGTACCAATTACTGAAAATGTATCAATTTGATCACATCTGAAGTACTGACGGCCTTTCTCATTTCTTGAGACCCTAACATGCCAGAAAAGTACAAATACCCCCTAAATGACCCCTTTTTGGAAAGAAGACATTCCAAGGTATTTAGAAAGAGGCATGGTGAGTTTTTTGAAGTTGTAATTTTTTCCCACAATTCTTTGCAAAATCAAGGTTTTTTTTTTTTTTTCCACAAAAGTTTCATATTAGCAGGTTATTTCTCGCACACAGCATATTCATACCACAAAATACACCCCAAAACACATTCTGCTATTCCTCCCGAGTATGGCGATACCACATGTGTGAGACTTTTACACAGCGTGGCCACATACAGAGGCCCGACATGCAGGGAGCACCATCAGGCGTTCTGGAGCACCCAGACCAGTTCTGACATTTCTCTCCTACATGTAAAAATCATCATTTATTTGCTAGAAAATTACATAGAACCCCAAAACATTATATATGCTTTTTTAGCAAAGACCCTAGAGAATACAATGGCGGTCGTTGCAACTTTTTATCGCGCATGGTATTTGCACAGCAATTTTTCGAACGCATTTTTTTGGGAAATAAAACAGTTTTGTGCTTTTTAAAAAAAAAACATTAAAGTTAGCCCAATGTTTTTGCATAATATGAAAGATGAAGTTACGCCGAGTAAATAGATACCCAACATGTCACCCTTCAATATTGCACACGCTTGTGGAATGGCGCCAAACTTTGCTACTTAAAAATCCCCATAGGCGACGTTTTAAATGTTTTTACTGGTTACATGTTTTTAGTTACAGAGGAGGTCTGGGGCCAAAATGATTGCTCTCGCTCTAACGTTCGCAGTGATACCCCACATGTGTGGTTTGAACACCGTTTTCATATGTGGGCGGGACTTACGTACACATTCGCTTCTGTATACGAGCACGCGGGAACAGGGGCGCTTTAAATATTTATTTTTTATTTTTATTGTTCATTTTACTTTATTTATTTTAGTTTGACACGTTTTTCCCCAAAAATAAATGTTTTGATCACTTTTATTCCAATTACAAGGAATGGAAACATCCCTTGTAATAGGAATATAGCATGACAGGTCCTCTTTACAGTGAGATGTGGGGTCAATAAGACCCCACATCTCACCTCTAGGCTGGGAAGCCTGAAAAAAAACAAAAAAAAAAAAAATGATCCTGGCTTCGATCGCAGCGGTGAGTCAGAAGAAGCACCGGAGGGCGAAGGGAGTGGGGACATCCACTTTTGCCTCCCGTAAGAACGATCAAGAGGCGGAACAGCCACCATGATCGTTCTTATGGTGTAGAGAATCGCCGGCTGAAAAAAATGATATCTGAATGATGCCTGTAGCTGCAGGCATCATTTAGATATCCCTGCACAAAGTCAAGGACCTCATATGACGTGGGCGGGAAGTGGTTAAAACACATTTTTTTCCCCAGAGTATTTTCTGGGTATTGCAGAGTATTGGCCGGGGTATTGCAGAGTATTGGTGCGGGGGTATTGCAAAGTATTGGTGTTGGGGTATTGCAGAGTATTGGCCGGGGTATTGCAAAGTATTGGCCGGGGTATTGCAAAGTATTGTGTGCGGGGGTATTGCAGAGTATTGTGTGGGGGGTATTGCAGAGTATTGTGTGGGGGGTATTGCAGAGTATTGTGTGGAGGGTATTGCAGAGTATGGTGCGGAGGGTATTGCAGAGTATGGTGCGGGGGTATTGCAGAGTATTGTGCGGGAGGTATTGCAGAGTATTGTGCGGGGGGTATTGCAAAGTATTGTGTGGGGGGTATTGCAGAGTATTGCGCGGGGGGTATTGCGCGGGGGGTATTGCAGAGTATTGCGCGGGGGGTATTGCAGAGTATTGCGCGGGGGGTATTGCAGAGTATTGCGCGGGGGGTATTGCAGAGTATTGCGCGGGGGGTATTGCAGAGTATTGCGCGGGGGGTATTTCAGAGTATTGTGCGGGGGTACTGCAGAGTATTGCGCAAGGGGTACTGCAGAGTACTGGCAGGGGGTACTGCAGAGTATTGCGCGGGGGCATTGCAGAGTATTGCGCGGGGGCATTGCAGAGTATTGCGCGGGGGCATTGCAGAGTATTGCGCGGGGGCATTGCAGAGTATGGCGCGGGGGCATTGCAGAGTATGGCGCGGGGGCATTGCAGAGTATGGCGCGGGGGCATTGCAGAGTATGGCGCGGGGTTTTTGCAGAGTATGGCGCGGGGTTTTTGCAGAGTATGGCGCGGGGTTTTTGCAGAGTATGGCGCGGGGGGTATTGCAGATTATCGCGCGGGGGGTATTGCAGATTATCGCGCGGGGGGTATTGCAGATTATCGCGCGGGGGGTATTGCAGAGTAATTGCGCAGGGAAGGCAGAGTATTGCAGGGGTTAATGCAGAGTATTGCACAGGGAAGGCAGAGTATTGCAGGGGTTAATGCAGAGTATTGCACAGGGAAGGAAGAGTATTGCAGGGGTTAATGCAGAGTATTGCACAGGGAAGCCAGAGTATTGCAGGGGTTAATGCAGAGTATTGCACAGGGAAGCCAGAGTATTGCAGGGGTTAATGCAGAGTATTGCACAGGGAAGCCAGAGTATTGCAGGGGTTAATGCAGGGATGGCTGAGCAGGGATGGATGGATCTGTGACTGCAATAGTCACAGATCCATCCACAGCGCTGCTGACACCCCGCGCTCCCCCCTCTCACACTGTATCGATCGGTACAGCGAGAGGAGGGAGGAACCGGCGTCATCAAATGACGCCGGTTTGTTTACCTGTGATCGCGCCGTCATTGGACGGCGCGATCACATGGTAAAAGACTGCGGTTGTCGGTCAATTACCGAGATCTGTGTAGCGCCGGGTCTCATAGACCCGGCGCGCACAGAATTTTCAGTGTGCGCGCCCGAGGCGGCGCGCATTACTGCTTCTGGTGGGCGCCGTTAAATAACGGCGACCCCCAGTTAAGCAACCACCTTGCCGCCGTTATATGACGGCGGCTGGTGGTTAAGTGGTTAAATAACCTATGGGGCCCACACACGATCGGTTTTGACCGATGAAAACGGTCCATCAGACTGTTGTCCTCTGTTTAACCTATCGTGTGTACGAGGCCTAACACTGCACATCACCCTGAACACACCATCCCATTTGTGAAACATTGTGGTGGCAGCATCATGTTGTGGGGATGATTTCCTTCAGCAGGGAAGCTGGTCAGAATTGATGGGAAGATAGAAGGATCCAAATATAGGGCAATCTTGGAAAAAACCTGTGAGGCCTCGTACACACGACAGAGATTCTCGGCAGAATTCGCCGAGAAACTCGGTCAAAACCCGGATTCTGCCGAGAATCTCTGTCGTCTGTACAGTTTTGGCTCGATGGAGCCGCCGAGGAGCTCGACGAGAAAATAGAGAACATGTTCTCTATTTTCTCGTTGGCCGCGTTGTTCTATAGGAGAAGGCGGCCCGCCGAGCTCTTCGGCGGCTTCATCCCAAAACGAGACGAGGAACTCGACGTGCCAAGCACGTCGAGTTTCTCTGTCGTGTGTACGAGGCCTTAGAGTCTGCAAAAGACTTGAGACTGGGGCAGAAGTTCACCTTCCAGCAGAGTAACGACCCTAAACATACAGCCAGAGCTACAATGGAATAGTTTAGATCAAAGCATAGAATGGCCCAAAGTCCAGATCTAAATCCAATTGAGAATCTGTGGCAAGATTTGAAAATTGCTGTTGGTTGTAACATGACAAAATATGGAAATTTTTTAAAGGGTAGGAACACTTTTTCAAGGCACTGTAAAACATAGATACATAGATAAACACTATTAAAGATAAAACAAATAGGTAAAGGTAGCATTTTACATCTATATGTAGAACCTTTTAACCTCCTGGGCGGTGTTCCCGAGTCTGACTCGGGGTGAGATTTTTGGGCAAGGATCGGTAACCCCGAGTCAGACTCGGGCTCGCCTCGCTGGATGTACAGGGAGTTTTACTTACCTTGTCCCTGGATCCAGCGATGCCACCGCGCTGTGTGAGCGAGCAGGTCCTCGCTCGATTCACACAGTGCCTCCGTGTGACGCCGATCTCCGTTCCCTGCGACGTTACGACGCACGGGGACGGAGAACGGCGCCAAATTCAAAAAAGTAAACAAACACTATACATACAGTATACTGTAATCTTATAGATTACAGTACTGTATGTAAAAAAAACACACCCCCCTTGTCCCTAGTGGTCTGTCCTGTGTCATGCATGTCATTTTATATAATAAAAACGTTTCTTTCTCCCTGCAAACTGTAGATTGTCCATAGCAACCAAAAGTGTCCCTTTATGTCAAAAATAGTTTTAGATCAGCTAAAAAACAGCGATAATAAATTATAATCACTTGCAGAATTGTGCGATAGCGATTTGTGGGGAAATTCGGCATAAAAAAAAAAAAATAATGACAGCAACAATTCTGCAACTGAGCAAATTTCAGTGATTTTGATTTGATTACATTATTGAATAATTTTTATTATAATTATATTATTATTTGTTATAATTATTTATAATTATTTATTATATTATAATTTATAATTTTGTTTTTAAAAAAATGTCATACCCGGGATGCCTATTAGAATCTTGTTTGGTCAGATTTAAGTGAGTTATTTCTAAAAATTACAGACCTACAATATAAAACGCCAAATTTCCTTGCAAATAATGGTACCGCTTTCAGCATGTTTTTTCTGAAAGAATCATACCGCCAGGGAGGTTAATACCATGCCATTCATTTTATTTCATATACAGAAGTGGATTAATAAATCAGAAATGTGATTAGGATGTATAGTAAAAAAATAAGCTAAAGGAGAAGCTTGCTCTTTTTAATTTTATTTAAAAAAAAAGTTATATTGAAAAATAAGATGGATATACACCAGATAATGAATCTCTCTTTTAAAGAAGAGATTCACCTAAAATTGGTTTTAAAATTTTAAGTGTAATTGGGCACAGTTTGATTCACCACAGTCTCTCTAAAACTTTCCAGGACCCACACTGAAAGTTCTGCTTTTGGCACTGGAATAGCCAAAATATTTTAGTCGCAATTGTATGTTTTATGTTACTATCCTAGATAAATATTCTCCAAATAATCCTAATGAACATCCACTGAAGGATACAGGGGATTATTTTACCCTCTAGGTATATTCCCAAAGGTATAAACGTTATAGTCATTTTGGCCAAAGGCAATAGAAGCTGTGCCGGCAACCCAAAACTGTCCTGTCATTGTTAGATCATTGGTGTGGGAGATCTCCACATTAGCCCCATAGAGAAATTTATAGACCCAGCGGGGAATTAAATTTATCCCCACCCTGCCAAAACGAGTAGTATTTTCCTTTAGGTTTTTGCTATGCATTTCTGAAACATGCCAGTGCTACCAAAAGGAGGGGTGTTATTTTACTAGTAAATAAGACTTGGAGTCATGTGTTTTCCTTCTCCGGCTCCACATATCTTTTTTTAAATCTTTTATTGGTCTCATAACATCTTTGAACTCACATGGATTACTATATTGATTGCTTCGCATTTTACAAGTTGTCTTAACATGGTCAAACTGGCATCCACAATTCATTGCCATTCTGGAAAGAAAAGCATTTTTATTTGAAAAAGAAATACTCAGAATGACAAAATAATATTTAATAAAGCAATTAACATGGTCCGTTATTATTTTAGGAGGTTTTAGCACAGTATTTTTGTACTGCAAAGGGTAGGAAAACAAAATCACACTCACTATGGGTCACTAATTGAACATGATTTGTGGTTGTAAAATTGCTGTACTTCAAACACATGTTAAACTGCCTGCTGTCTGCTCACACTTGGAATGTGTCCCTGTCTTTCTGGACCTAATTACTTGCTTCAGTTTCTTTTCACAAATGCATATACAGTAAAATGTGTGACTGAGAGAACTATATGATGTGCTTTGTGCCAAAGTAGCAGATCCAAACGCTCACGTTCAATATACTGTGTGGCAGGTAAAACTGATGAGGTGAGAGCTACATAAATGCCTGCCTATATGATCAGTACTGAACAGAACAGTTACATACTTTCCTCCTTTACCTAAAGTCATAAAATTCTAGACAAATATTCCTCTAAATTTGAAATTGCTGCTTGTGGAGCAATAAAACCTACTTTTTTTCCACCTGTTAAAAAAACTGCTTTTTACTTTGATAATTAGTACACTCCTTTTTCCATTGCTGGTCAAGAATTTGCACTTGTTGTCTCCTGAGCCGCAAGTAAATGGGTATACCGTATTTGCCGGCGTATAAGACGACCCCCTATTTTTCCAGGAAAAATTTTGGTTTTGGGATATACTCGCTGTATAAGACTATCCCCTTCCTACTAGTCTTTCTGGAAGCTGAGGGATAGCCAGAACAACCGCTGACAGAAACAGGCTTTTTTCAAATCTCACTGTCCCATTACATTACATTACATGCCTCACTGTGCCATTACATTACATGCCTCACTGTGCCATTACATTACATGCCTCACTGTGCCATTACATTACATGCCTCACTGTGCCATTACATTACATGCCCCAACTGTGCCATCACTTGCCTCCACTGTGCCATCACTTGCCCCCTACTGTGCCATCACTTGCCCCCACTGTGCCATCACTTGCCCCCACTGTGCCATCACTTGCCTCCACTGTGCCATCACTTGCCCCCCACTGTGCCATCACTTGCCCCCACTGTGCCATCACTTGTCCCCACTGTGCCATCACTTTCCCCCCCTGTGCCATCACTTGCCCCCCTGTGCCATCACTTGCCCCCACTGTGCCATCACTTTCCCCCCACTGTGCCATCACTTTCCCCCACTGTGCCATCACTTTCTCCCCACTGTGCCATCACTCACTTTTTGCAGAGTCTGGCTTCCAGGCCGATGACAGTCTCCGTCACGCTGCGGGCGTCCATGATTTAAAAGCCGCGCCTTCTCCTCAGATTGTTCCGTGATAGGCGGAACACAAATTTTCCCAGCAGGGCCTCTGTTCAGTGTTCCGCCTATCATGGATGTCCTCTCGTCCGAGGATGAGAAGGCAACCGTGATAGGAGGAACACAGAACAGAGGCGCTGCTGGGAAAATTTGTGTTCCGCCTATCACGGAACAATCTGAGGAGGAGGAGCGGCTTTTAAATCATGGACGCTCGCAGCAGCCGGAGACTGTCCTCGGCGTATAAGACGACCCCCGACTTTGGATGCATTTTTTTGCATCCAGAAAGTCGTCTTATACGCTGGAAAATACGATAGTTTAAAGAGTAACTACACTTTTGTTGAGAAAAATACATTCCTCTCGGGTGATTTACGTACATTACAAGGATTTTAACAAACTTTGTTGCAGATTGCTGCGGTAAGTCAGTCTTAAGAAATCACTGTGTGTTTGTTTGTCTCCATATGGGAAAGTGAATATAATGGGAGTTGTTTCAAAATTATAAACTGCAGCACTTGGAAAGCTCTAATGAGGAAAGCTGCAGGGCCTGCATCCCCTTAACCGTGAATTCCTATTGGGAGTATCTCACCAAAAATGACATTTCTGTTGCAGGGGATGCCAGAAATCTCATTTGTATCTTAGTGCAGACTTCTGGGAAAATGTATGGGCCAATCACACAAGCCGGAAATTATGTTTCTGGGTGGAGATGTAGATTGAAAAGGAAGGGTAATTTTTAATAACATTCAATTACTATATGACTTGTGTTGCAATTGTATACGCTTTATTATTTTTTCTTTATTTGCAATTTTTTTACCCACGAAAGTGGAGTTACCTTTTAACTTTATTTTAAAGACACTCTCTGGTAAGGGGGATTGCATAGTGTTTATTTTTTATAAGGCTGCATGACAAAAAAAACAAAAAGTAAAGCCCCATACACAGGTTTTTCTCTTCAGGTTTACCAAAACCATCTAATATGAGGTCAAACCTTAAGAGTTACAATTTGTATGCAATCAGGCAGGCCCTTGCACTACATGGTTTTGGTAAACCTGAAGAGAAAAACCTGCAGGAAAACTGAGAGTGTGTATGGGGCTTAAAGGAGTTGTAAAGAATTATTTTTTTCACCTTAATGCAATCTATGCATTAAGGTGAAAAAACATCAGATGCTGCCGCCCCCCCGAGCCCCCGTTATACTTACCTGACCCCTCAAAAGTCCCGCGCGGTCCTGAGATCCTCTTCGCCGCTCAGCCTGGCCGCTGATTGGCTAGAGCAGATGGATTGAGAGCAGCGCAGCCATTGGCTGGCGCTGCTGTCAATCACATCCAGTGACGCGGCGCACCGAGGGGCGGGCCGAGTGATACAGTGAGCTGCTATGGCCGCTCGCTGTATCACGGGAGCGCACCCGCAATTACTCACCACCATGCAAGCTCTCGCATGACTTTGGTCAGTACTTGCGGGGAGGACAGAGACAGCCGCCGAGGGACCCCAGAAGACGTGGATCGGGGCCACTCTGTGCAAAACGAACTGCACAGTGGAGGTAAGTATCACATGTTTGTTATTTTAAAGGAAAAAAAAATCCTTTAGTAATCCTTTAAGTGTAGGGCAGTTGCTCCTGCCATAAATTTTATTTTTCCACTAGTGTTGCGTTCTAGTGGACACCACTGTATCATGTGACTGTGGCCCTATCAGATCTCTATGGGATGCTGAATGTATTAATATAGAGCTTGTTGCCAACTCAGCCATGCTACCTACAGTTGTGCCACCAGCCAGAGACACGTGGTGTCCACCTACACCCTCCTGCAGTACCACAGCAAACTTTTGAACCCCCCCCCCCCCCCCACACACACACATGCCTGGCAAATTTATATTTTTTTAGCACATATGTTAAACACAAGACCCGTGGGCCAAATCCGGCCCTCCAGGCCATTTCATGTGGCCCTTTCACCTCTCCTGCAGGTGCTACACCTCCCTCATCTCCTCCTCCACCTTGTCTCAGCAGTCAGCAGCAAACAGGAGGACAGAACTCCTCCACCATATCCTGCGCTTCTCCATGCAGTCGCAGAGAGGCTTGTCTCTGCCACCCTCCTCTCCATTTCAGCAGTCGGCAGCAGAGAGGACAGAACTCAGCCTTAGCACCCCCTTGTCTCTGCCTCCACTGGTCTAGCATTTAGAAGACTCCAGCAGCTGACTCCAGACCTACACAGGTCATTCACCAGACTCTGCACTTTCTCTTTCCCAGCTCTGCCCCTCAGCACAAGGTAAGGGGGGTGCACTGTGACGTAAGAAAGGGTGGGAGACTCTTGACTTTTGATAGTGGGGGACTACATATAGAACTGGCCCTTTTAGGGCAAACATAATGCTGATGCTGCCCACTATGAAATTGAGTTTGACACCCCTGTTTTATAGGGTTCAGAAGATGCCCAGTATTACAGCCACATCCTGGCAAGAGCACCATATTCCATTTTAACACAGGGCTGTCTTAATGAGAGGGCACACCTGGGCACTGCCCAGGGGCCCCAGCTGCATGGTGGGCCCCTGCACTTTCCCCAAAGCAGCTGGTCCTTGAGCCCACGCTGCCCCAAAATTGGGGGCCCCATGGTGGCACTGAAAGTGGTGGATACACAGGGGAGGCAAGCTGGTAGCGGTGCAGAGGGGCCATAGTGATGGGGAGGCATCAATCTAGCAGATATATTATATGCACAGGAAAGCTTTGTTACTTTATATACTGTATGTAGTATTTTCCCACTGTTTCTTTGATGTACAGAATGATTGTAGTTAATGCGGAGAACCATGCAAAAGGGGAAGCTCTGCTTGTCTGTCTCCTCCCTACTTGATATCTGTTTACTTACACTGTCTCCATTGTAGGGGCCCCAGAGCCTTACTTTGCCCAGGGGCCCATGATGCTATTAAGATGGCTCTGTTTTAACATGATGCTTTTGCAAGGATTTTGCTATAACGATAGGTGCCTGGGCCCTATAGAAAGGTCAATTAACCACTGGTAGGTTTGATAACAACTATTATACAGTAACATTAAACTGTTTGTAACTTTTCATAAACACTGTTTAGTGTTGGTGAATATACCCGTAAAATGTATTTCCACTTTTGCAGACAAATTGGGATAACACCTACATCATATTTTTTACATGTTACCCTTAACATAGCATAACTTTCATAACTTACATACATATTTGAAAAGTGCTGATTACCTTTTTAAGTGCTTTTCGCTTGCTTAAAATTCCATACACGTTCTCCTTGCTTTGTAATGTTTAGGAGGGGGTTGTGGAGTAATGTTTAACATTGTCTGTTTTATTCTCAGTTCTTCATTAGCAGCTGAAAACTAGATTTAAACACTGTCCTAACAAAGGGTTAAAATGATAGAAATCATCCCCCTGCATTGTATGTCATTGAGGGACAGCTCACTCTATATGGGGGCAAAAACACTGTGAGACTGTCCAGAAATTCTAAATCAGCCATGACATCTTGGAACCATCTAAAAGTTAAAGAGGTTGTAAAGCTTTGTGTTTTTTCACCTTAATGCACCCTATGCATTAAGGTGAAAAAACACCTTGCACTCTCCGGCCCCCCGAGCCCGTTTTACTTACCTGAGCCCTGAATCTCCGTGGGCGCGATCCTGCGTCGTTCTCTCAATCTCCGAACGGCTCCTCATTGGATAGATTGATAGCAGCGCAGCCATTGGCTCCCGCTGCTGTCAATCAAATCCAAAGATGTGGCCACCGGGGGGCGGGGCTGAGTTATACACTCGGCGGCTATGCACACCGAGTGTATAACACGGGAGCGCACCCGCAAGGTAACCCCCTCAGGAGAGAGCTTCCCAGAGGGGGTTAGCTCTTGCGGGAAGAAGCAGAGACACTCGCCGTGGGACACCAGAAGAGGACGTTCGGGGCCACTGTGTGCAAAATGAACTGCACAGTCAAAGTAAGTATGACATGTTCGTTATGAACCTTTAATACCACTTTCAGAAATATATGAATTTTTTTGGAATGTTTTAGTTATGCTGTGTGAAAATTAAAAACAGTGTCATACAGGCCTGTCCCCTGATGTCATCTGTGATAAAATACGTATTGGTGGGGCTTAAGGAGGTGACATCATCGAGCATGCTAGTTGGCAGCCAACTGGGACGGAACCGCTTGCCCATTGGAAATCATTGTATGACGCTGTTTTAGATTTTATATACGTGAGTGCGCACCTTGGTCTTCATTAAAATTGAATTAAAATGCTATTACACTATGGAGTTGCCCTCGGTCTTCCTTTTTTGTTTTTACTAAAAGAAGGTTTATATTTTCTCTTGTGACTCACATTGGATAGTGAGACTGGATCAGGATTATGGTCAAAATTTTTTGGTAAAAAGCTGGAGTGTATTTGCTGGTGCACACATCACATGATTTTTCCATGGGGGCTCGCAGATTGAAGAGTGTTTATATGGACTTTTTGTGAACATTGGTGTTTATTTACTAAAGCTGGAGAGTGCAAAATCAGAGTCCCTTCTGCATAGAAACCAGTCAGCTTCTAACTTCAGCTTGTTCAATTAAGCTTTACCAATAAAACCTGAAAGCTGATTGGTTTCAATACAGAAGTGAGCCTGGTTTTGTACTTGCCAGCTTTAGTAAATAAACTCCATTGCATGTTAATACAATTAATTGATCATAAATTGCTGTTTATAGGCTACTTTTATGGAAAATTTTGAAAATTGTTTTCACAAATAATTTTTGTATGTTATTTTCACAGGAGATTTGTTCAATATTTATTTTGTATAATATGTTGGTAGGATAAGTAAATAGCACTTGGGTGTTTTTTTTCTATTCACACCGTGGCTTTGAATACAAGCATCACACTCTTTTAATACGTAGAGAGGCCTCTATAATTAAGTCTTTAACAGGGTGAAACGTGTTGGAGGGATGTTCTCCCATTGGTGGAGACCAGGCTGGAGTCATTTGATATACAGATCATGTTAGTAGTTCAGTGGCATGGATCCATGATAATATAATAAATGTTAACAGGGTATTCACACATATGGGCTTATTTTAGAAAGGTAATTGGAAGAACAATGATGGAGTGCAAAGTTCAGCACCCCCATACCTAAAAAGGAAAATGGAAACAATCTTCTACTAAATGCCACAATCTAAAATTATATTTCCTTAATACACTGCCATATAATCTGACACAGTGGGCCAGATTCAGGTACATTTACGGTGGCGTAACGTATCGCATTTACGTTACACCGCCGCAAGTTTTACGGGCAAGTGCTTGATTCACAAAGCACTTGCCTGTAAAGTTGCGGCGGCGTAGCGTAAATCCCTCCGGCGCAAGCCCGCCTAATTCAAATGATCCGGGTAGGGGGCCTGGATCATTTAAATTAGGCGCGTTCCCGTGCCGAACCTACTGCGCATGCTCCGTTTTGGAATTTCCCGCCGTGCTTTGCGCGAAATGACGTCTCACCGACGTCATTTTTTGAACGTAGATGTGAGTTACGTCCTTTCCTATTCACGGACGACTTACGCAAAAAAAGAAAAAATTCGACGCGGGAACGACGGCCATACTTTAACATGGCAAGTCTATTTATACGCCACGAAACAGCAGCTTTTTTTTTTTTAATTTTTTATTTACACATCATACAAGGCTGGTCCACATGA
Source organism: Rana temporaria (assembly GCF_905171775.1). Taxonomy (NCBI): domain Eukaryota; kingdom Metazoa; phylum Chordata; class Amphibia; order Anura; family Ranidae; genus Rana; species Rana temporaria. Next base: position 196,815,555 of record NC_053491.1, on the reverse strand, counting down.
ACCACATCAATAACAATACAACAGCTGTAGTCAGCGTACATGTGTATAAATTCAAGTGGCATCGCCTAAACATAACAGTTTGCAACCGTGGCCCAGCCTCCCATTTCTTTTCCGTTTTCTAAGAGCGAAATGAGTTAGGAAGAAGGAAGGAAGAATGCCGGAACTACTCAGGTAAGCAGACCAGCAAGGTGAGAATATAGGGTTAGTTGGAAAAGCGGGGGTGGGGGAGGGGGTAGAGAAAAAGAAGAAGGGGGGGGGGGCTCGCGACCATGGACATCCATTTTCATCTGGCTTTCTGTTTCCAGTGGCCGCCCCGGCCTCGCACTCAGGAGGGCTTCGGGGCAGGCACAGGAGAGTCAGACTAAATGCGGGGTCTGATGTTCACCTCTGAGGGCCTGGCCCTCCTCTGAGTATTTGAACATTGTCCAAAGCTGCCACGTCTGGGAGTATTGTTCGTTTCTATCTTGTTTTGAAAGGACCAAATCTTCTAGCCAGCCAATCTCGTCCACCTTCTTCAGCCACATGGTTACAGTCGGTGGGTGCGGTGACTTCCAGCACAATGGAACGCAGGCTTTAGCAGCGTCCAGCAAGTGTCTTACAATGGATTTTTTATAGATCCGCGCCGGGGTGTCTGTCGCGTGGAGCAAAAAGTATGCCGGGTCATCCGGCACCCTTCGATCCGTGAATTTTTGAGTAATTCGCCTGATTTCTTCCCAGTATGGCCTAATGCGTGGGCACGACCAAAAAATATGCATCAGAGTCCCCTTCTCTAGCTGGCATCTCCAGCAAAGGTCCGATACGTCTGGAAACAGTTTATTCAGCACGACTGGCATTCTATACCACCTTGTCAGAAGCTTGTAATTAGTCTCCTGGACTCTAACGCAGATCGATGATTTGTGCGTGAATGTTAAGATATGTTGTCTCTTATTAGTTGTGAATTGGGATCCCAGGTCTTGTTCCCACTTCCCTAGGCTCGGGAGTTGGTAGCTTTCTGGGGGCTCCACTAGTAGTGCATGAAGCAACGAGAGCGCATGAGGTAGCGCTCCCGTCTCTTCGCACATCTCCTCCAGTGACGTAAGGGTACGGCCTGCGGGGGGGGTGTCATGGTCCTAAGGAAGTGGCTCAGTTGGCCGGCCCTCAAGAAGTCCAGTCGAAAACTGCTCGAGCTGTCCATCAACTGCGCTAGCGTCATCCATCTGCCCGATTCGCTGAAGTGTGAGGCCTGGAAATAACCCGACTCGCTTAATGTGGTAAACCTGGCATCGTTAAGACCGGGCGTGAAGTCTGGGTTGCCCAGAATAGGGCGCAGGGGTGAACTTTCCGACGCAAGACGGCCCTGTCTCAGCAGTCTGGAGCAGATTTTTATGGTGTTTCCTATTATCGGGTGATGGTATACGTCTATTCGTTGTAGGGTTTGGCACCACGGGGCGCGTCTCAGTAGGACCTCGCTCTGTTCCTGTTCCAGTCGGGGCCAAAGTTTGAGTGATCTGTGACGGCACCAGTCTATGAGCCGATTAAGTTGCGCCGCCTGGTAGTACGTTTTTATGTTTGGCATAGCCAGTCCCCCGTTTAGTTTGGGTAGGTAGAGTACTGCTCTCTGTACCCGGGGTCGTCTCCCTGCCCACAGAAACTCCCCGAATGCGGTCTGCGTTTGCTTAAAGTATGTCGTCGGGATGTGAATGGGGAGAGCCTGTATTAAGTATATAAATTTCGGCAGTATAGTCATCTTTAGGATGCTGTTCCTCCCGAACCATGAGTGTAGTCCCGTGGTCCACTCATTCAGTAGCCGTTGGACTGTCTTAAGTAGGGGGGGGGAATTAAGTTTGTAGATGTCAGAGAGTTTCGGCGGGATGCGCGTACCCAGATAAGTCAATGCTACGTCTGTCCATTTCAGTTTAAAGTCTTGTTCAAGTCGTCTTAGTTGCGGTTGTGGAATCCCCACTCCCATCGCCTCAGATTTTGTAAAGTTGATTTTTAGGTTGGCCAGCCGGCCATATTCTTCGAATTCCCGCATCAAATTTGGAAGGGACACCGCTGGATTGGTCAGGGAGAACAGCATGTCATCCGCGTAGGCTGAAATTTTATAGTGACCTTCCCCCGCCGTAATCCCGTAGATATTTGGGTTCTGTCTGACGTGTTGCAGAAAGGGCTCCAGGGTCAGAGCGAACAGGAGGGGTGACAATGGGCATCCCTGCCTAGTCCCGTTAGTAATCGGGAATGGGTCCGACAGTGTGCTGTTCGCCCTCACCCTGGCCGTGGGATTCGTATATATGCCGCCGTTATCCAGTGTAGCATCCTCCGCCCCACTCCTACATGTTTTAAGGTGGAGAACATGAATTGCCAATTCACTCGGTCGAATGCCTTTTCGGCATCCGTACCTACAAAAACGCATGGGACCTTTGTCTTGTTTGCTACATGTAACAAGTTCAGTACCTTAGTCGTATTATCCCTGGCCTCTCTGGTTGGGACAAAGCCCACTTGATCCAGATGTATGAGGTCGGGGAGGTATTGTTGAAATCTGGTGGCGATCAGTTTCGTGAATATTTTTATGTCGGTGTTTAGTAAAGATATGGGGCGGTAGCTGCCACACTGACTGGGGTCCTTACCCTCCTTATGAATTACTGCTATTTGTGCCTGCAGGGTGTCTATATGAAATGTGCCCTCTGAACCCACCGTGTTAAACAGGTTTACCATCCGATTACCTAGGGTCGGGAGTAGGGCTTTGTAATAAGCCGTGGTGAGGCCATCCGGGCCTGGGGCCTTGCTTGGTTTTGATGACTTTAGCGCCGCTTGGATTTCTGACAAGGTGATTGGCTCTTCCAGTGTCTCCCTCATGTCTGATGTCAGTGTCGGCATGCCAGAGCTGTCTAGGTATGCAGATGTCAAGTCTCGGTCTGGGTCCGCTTGCGGGGAGGGGAGGTTGTAGAGATGGGAGTAGAAGGTCTTAAATTCTTGTGAGATTTGGTGTGGTAATGATAACTTTTTCCCATCCCTTGCCACTATATGTGGAATATATGATGCCATGTTTTGCTTGCGGATCGCCTGTGCCAGCATCCTCCCACATTTGTTACCCGATAAATTTTTCCCCTGCACACCTGCATCGCTGCCTTTGCCTTGTAGTGTAGCAAGTCTGTGATCTGCTTACGGACAATATTCAGGTCCGAACCCACTTGGGGAGTCGGATTCTGTTTATGTTGGGCCTCCAGTATGTGTAGCTTAGCAAGCAGGGCATTTAACTGCTCTGTTCTTGCTTTCTTCAGCCTGGAACCATGTTTAATCAAGAGTCCCCGCACAACCGCCTTATGGGCTTCCCACACCACACCTGCAGTACTATCCTGTGTCGTGTTCGTATCAAAATAGTGTCCCACCTCCCTGACTACTTCCGCCATGGTGTCCGAGTCTTGCAATAGGCTCTCGTTCAGTCGCCAGGTCCGTCTCTGTGTGGTCTGGGTTTCTGCTAGGGCGTAGACTAATGTGATCGGGGCGTGGTCAGACCACGTAATGGGTCCGATCTTTACCTCCTTGACCGCATCTAACTGCCTGTGGGGAACTAGAAAGTAATCTATCCGCGAATAGGAGCCATGCGGTTTAGAGTAAAAGGTATAGTCCCTCTCTCCAGGGTGGAAGAGGCGCCAGGTATCGATCAGCTGAGCCGAGTGCATCGCCGCATGTATCCGTTTTCGAGAGTCTCTAGAGGTTGAGGCAGTGCCCGTCGACGTGTCCTCCGACGGGATCAATGGGATGTTAAGGTCGCCCCCTATGATTAGTCGGCCCTCCGCAAAGCGTGTCAGTTTGCTCAAGTGTCTGGTCAGGAATGTGTCTTGATGGTCATTGGGGGCGTATAAGTTCGCGAGGGTGACCTGCGTTTGGCCGATTTTGCCCTTCAGAAAAAGAAAGCGCCCTGCTTCGTCTAATTTAGCTTCCCCGAGCGACCATGGAATTCTGGCCGAAATCAATATAGAGACCCCCCGGGACTTTGATTCTGTATAATTGGAGTGGTATACTACGGGGTAGTATCTATTTTTTAGTAGGGGTAGATTTTGGTCCCTAAAGTGTGTCTCCTGGAGCATAATTACATCCGCTCCCAGGCGGCGCATGTCGTGTAGGAGCATTCTCCTCTTTTCCGGGATGTTTAATCCCTTAGCGTTCAAAGATACCACTTTTAGTCTGTCCATGATCGCGAGTCACCGGAGGGCGAGCCCCCCGGCCCAAATAAATAGGGAGGGGTCAGGGAGGGGGGGAGGGGTCAGGGAGGGGGGGGGGGTCCAGTCCTCACACTACGTGTGACTGGGAAAGTAGAGGGGAGTAGGAGGGGGAGATAGCGGGGTAGAGAGTAGGGTATAAAGATTTAGGAGGCCTACACAAGGGCGTGTGGCCAAAGTAGAAATACTAATGTAGCTCAAGTAGCTAAAAGCACTCTCCAGTGAGTCACTGGCAATTGAGCGCAGGCCTAGGTGGGTAGATGGCTGAACAGGACCGGCAGAGCAAGCTCCCGGTACCCCGCCCCCCCCCCCACCGGCAGTCGATGTCGTTAGGATTAAAGCCCACATTGCAATCAAGTATAACACACGTGTAAATATCAACACAACATTCTTAGAGAGGTAATATTAAGGTGGAACCAAAAGGAACAATTAAAGATAGGGTCATAAGACTCTTCAAACAGATTAAACCCAGAAGGACCCTATAACACGTCTCCCAGCGTGGGGTGCTAACTCCCCTCCTCCCTCCCGGGAGAGAGACCCCCGCCAGGCATCTGAACAGTATGCCAGGACTATTACGTGAGACCATTTCAGTGAGCAGCCGCACCATCCACTTCCCTCCCCGCCCCCCCTCCCCCTCTTTCACATTATTTCTTTCCCCATAAGCCGTATGTCTAGTTCTGCATCATAACGCTTCCGCTGCACACCCTCTCTGTTCTGTTCCACATCTCTCCCACTGTATGGCATGTCCCCAAATAACAAAAAACAGTCTGGTACCATGTCCCCTCTCTCTCTTTGGGGCACGGGGGGGGGGGAATCCCCACTCACCACAGGGTCAGTACGATGAACTCATGTGCTGCGGAGTTGCTACGGTCCAGCAGGGAGTGCCAGTGTCAGGCTGGCCGAGGCCCTGTATCACATGGATCTCCCCAGATCTTCACAGGCAGTAAACCAAAGGAAGGGGGGGGATAATTGCCAACCTCCACCCTCCTCCCCCGTGGCCAAGTAACGTATGGGCTGCAGCAGAGGGCTTGTCCAGCTAAGTCTGTGCCTGCGGGTGTTCTCTGATACCTCGGGCCAGTGTGGTAGGAGGCCTACAGCCATCCTTGCAAAGGAGGGGGCAGATGCGGGACAGTGTACTCCGATATCTCGGCTTGCCAGGGCATCATGTCCTATACAAGGGGGGATTCCAGCAGCTCCTAGTGACGGCAGGGGTAGTGTGTCGTGTACGGGGGTAGGGGGATGCGGCGTGTACTGTGGGCTGCGGCGCAAGGCCTACTCACGTCACCCCTGTAGTGCGTCTCCGGACGGTACTCGTCGGCGTCGTCTGTCCTGGCGTCTCTGGCGATGCTGTGCTGCAACTCTGTAGCTGGAAGGCCCCGATCTTCCAGGTGCACGTGGTAGGATTTGTAGCCAGTCCGGGATCTGCACCGGCTCCGCTCCCAGGAATCCGAACAGTCCAGGCAGGTCCGCAGGGGACTGCACCGTGTAGGCCCTTCCGTCCTTCCTGAACGTGACCGAGAGTGGATAGCCCCACCTGTATGTGAAGCCCAGTTGTCTGGCGAGTTCCAGCGCTGGCTTCAGCATTGCCCGACGGCGGAGAGTTGCCCTGGACAGGTCTGGTAGGACTGTGACCGTTGCTCCGTCCACGCGCACTTCGCCGCGTTCCCATGCTCCCCGGACAATTCGCTCCTTTTGGGCGTACCTCAGCAGCCTGCAGAGGACATCACGTGGTCTATCCGGGTCTTCCAGTCTGGGGCCCATCACTCGATGCGCTCTATCGATCTCCACCACTGCCGTAGGTTCTTCCAGAATTTCCTGGAATAACTCCTGGATCTTCTCCTCCAGGGCCTCTGCCTCTACCGTCTCCGGCACTCCCCGAAGCCGCACGTTGTTGCGGCGACTTCGGTCCTCCACGTCCTCCAGGTGGAGCTGTAGGGCGATCACCGTGTCTCGGTGCTGGTCCCTCGCCCGTTCCAGGCCCACCACCCGTTGCTCCAGGGCTGAAAATGACACCTCACCCGATGTCACCCTTTCCGTCAGCGTGGACACCTCCGCCCTCACTTCCTGGAAATCGCGGCGGTGAGTTTCCTCTAGTTTTAGTATCAGGGCTTCTATATCGGACCGCGTGGGTAGGGCCTTCAGCAAGGCCCTGATCTCTTGCTCCGTCGAGGAGCCCCCCGGGGAGAAGGACGGGGAATCCATTTGTAGGTCTGGGGGCCTCGGGGTTGCCGCTGGCTCGGGTGTCTGTTCCGGTTCGTCAAGGGACAGGAGCCACTCACCGCCCTCTCGTGCGTCTGCCAGGTTGGCCCTTGCTGTGCCTCGTGGTGCCGTCGCTCTGGCCCCCGGGGAAGCCTGAGCCTGGTACTGGAAATATTGGTGCAAATCTCTCGCTGGCGTGTTAGATCTTGTCACCCGGGTGTTAGTTTTAGTGCTGCGCTTCTTAGTCGATTGCATGCCGACTTTTCTGCTGTTTTGGCCGGTAAAGGGGAGGACAAGGCCGGGAGCTCGAGGAGAAAGCAGCTTCACTCAGCCATGTCTAGGCCACGCCCCCGAAACAGCAGCTTTAACTATACGCCGGGAAAAGCCGACTAGCGACGATGTAAGAGAATGCGACGGCCGCGCGTACCTTCGTGAATCGCCGGAAAAAGCTAATTAGCATACCCGACGCGGAAGACGACGCAAACTCCACCCAGCGGGCGCCGAAGTATTACACCTACGATCCGAAGGCGTACGAAGCCGTACGCCTGTCAGATCAAAGCCAAAAGCCGTCGTATCTTGGTTTGAGGATTCAAACTAAAGATACGACGCGGCAAATTTGAAAGTACGCCGGAGTATCAGTAGATACTCCAGCGTACTTCTTCTGTGAATCTGGCCCTGTGTGTGCAGTAATAGAGCCTGATGTATCCAAGCAATATAAATGTAAAGATGATCTAAAAAAAACTTTGCTCATCAGTATTTAACATGTGAACATGAATGAACAGTTGGAAGTGTATCCTCCTATTTTTGTCCAGGTGGTTTTGAGCAGAACACAGGCCCTTAATCAGCATTTGTCTCCCTGGCTGCTCACTGGGATATGAAATGATATAACAACCCTCTCCTGGATGGGTACATTTTAATCAAGACGTCTATATTGACATAACTCGGTTGCTTTACGAAAGGGGTGGAAAGTGGAAATGAGTAGAAAGAGCATGTTCTTTTTGCAAAGTAAATTTTTTTGCCAAGTAAATTTCCATTTAGCTCAGTGAATGAGTGAATCTGTGCTCACTCGAACCCCTTGACACTGACGTAACACAAATATGTGACCCCTTTAGTGTGAAAAAGCACATGGGCGATGAGGATAAAAAAGTACAGGGGTGATGAGGATGAAGAAGCACATGGGTGATGAGGATGAAAAAGGACAGGGGTGATGAGGGTGAAGAAGCACATGGGTGATGAGGATGAAAAAGTACAGGGGTGATGAGGGTGAAGAAGCACATGGGTGATGAGGATAAAAAAGTCCAGGGGTGATGAGGGTGAAGAAGCACATGGGTGATGAGGATGAAAAAGTACAGGGGTGATGAGGGTGAAGAAGCACATGGGTGATGAGGATAAAAAAGTACAGGGGTGATGAGGGTGAAGAAGCACATGGGTGATGAGGATGAAAAAGTACAGGGGTGATGAGGGTGAAGAAGCACATGGGTGATGAGGATAAAAAAGTCCAGGGGTGATGAGGGTGAAGAAGCACATGGGTGATGAGGATGAAAAGGTACAGGGGTGATGAGGGTGAAGAAGCACATGGGTGATGAAGATGAAAAAGTACAGGGGTGATGAGGATGAAAAAGCACAGGATGATCAGGGTGAAAAAGCATATAGGTGATGAGGATGAAAAAATACAGGGGTGATGAGGGTGAAGAAGAACAGGGGCGATTAGTATGCAACAGAGGACTTCTCTTTCCTGTCTATGTAATCTGCCCCCCACCTCCAGTCTTAACTCTGACAGTGCCGGTCCATGCACTCATCATACACCATGGCCCCTTCTATCTCATGCAGAACTCTGAAGAGCCAGATGGTGGGGATGAGTGGAAAAGTTGAAGACCAGTAGCCCCAGCACTCCTTGATGCTGGAGGAGCTCCAAAGACGTTTCTATCCTGTCCCGCCCCATCTCTGCCCGCATTTTGGACCACACTCCGGGCTTACTTTTATATCCCTGCTATAGCAGCCATAGCCAACAGTGACAGAGTTCCCGAGGAGGGGACACCCACCCACTTGCTCAATGACTGGGAAGCTCGCTCACAGGCCCACACTGCATAGTGGGAGTTTTAGTTTATTCTCAGTCCGTGAGTGTACAGCTACTTAATGGTATCACTCTTGTGTCAATTGGCACCCAGGTGCAGTCCGCACCCTCATAGTGGCGCCACTGCAAAGTGCCCCCAGGGCAGGTGGCCTCGTGTTGGTGTCTTTGGTGTTATCACTTTGAACAATAAAAGGCAATTGGAATTCCTGGATGTGCAGCCATTTCTTTTCTTACAGGGCAGGCGGCCTACCGGGAAATTTCTGGCTATGCCGGTAGGCCAGTCCAGCCCTAAACAGCATCCATACTGTCCAGTTATCCTACAGAAATCAAAGTGCCCTTCCTGCATCATACAGCACCCATACTGCCCTCCATTTGTCATAAAGCAGCTACAGTTCCCTTCCTGTATCATACAGCACTCACTCATACTGCCCTCCATTTATCATACAGCAACCATAGTGCCCTTCCTGTGTCATACAACACCCATACTGCTGTGAAGAAAGGTTAGCTGTACTTTTGTAAAATTACCCTTATTGATGTAGAAAAATAACAACGACAATCCACAATGCACAAATGAGGGATATAGGATACAGCTAATGCATTTCACTCCATTCTTGGCCCTTAATCATAGATCAGGAGCTATGATTAAGGGCCAAGAATGGCATGAAACACGTTAGTAGTATGCTATATCCCTCATTTGTGCATTGTTGTCGTGAATTTTCGAGATCAATAAAGGTGATTTTATGGAAGTGCGTGACTTTTTTAACCCCAGGATTCTGTGATTTACTGGGCCAGAATCCAGCAGTGTGCAGTGGCAGTGGGAACAGGGGAGACTCACCTGGTGCGGTGTTTCACTCTCTTTACAAACACCATACTGCCCTTGATGTATCTTACAGCCCCCATAGTGCCCTTCATATATTATACAACACCCATACTACCCTTCATGTATCATCCAGCATCCATGCTGCCCTCTATGTGTCATGCAACAACTATACTGTCTTTCATGTATCATACAGCATTTATACTGCCCTTAAAGAGATTTTAAAAGTAATTTATTTTAAATTAACAAATATGTCTATTCGCTATCTGCTCGGGGGAATGGCCCCGAACAGCCTCTTCTCCGGCTCTCCTGGCCCCTACTCTCTGTCCGGTGCCCCCACAGGAAGCCACTTCCCATGTGGGCACTCATGCTTGCTCACTCCCGAGCCCCGCTGCTACGTCCATTGATACCACTCCCTCGTCACTGACTGATGATTGACAGGACTAGGAACCAATGGCTCCTGGCGCCCCAGCAAAGCCAGCGAGACACAGAAGTGAAGAGCGAGAAGAGCTGCAGACATGCACAACACTGGATCAAATGAGGGCTCAGGTAAGTAAAAGGAAGTGGGAGGGGGGTGTTGATGCCTAAACATTTTTTACTTTAATGCAGTGAATAAATTAAAGTGTTACTAAACCCAGTATAATGAAAATAGTTAATCTGCCCTTCCTGTACCATACAGCCCCTCTTCTGCCCTTTCTATATTATATAGTACCCATATTGCTATTTATGTAAAATACAACACATAATGCCCTTTATGTGTCACGCATGTGTCATGCATACCCATCATGAATCACACAGCTACTATACTGCCTCTCATGTATCATACAGCACATATGCTGCCCTTCCTGTACTATACAGCACCAAAACTAGCCTCTGTGTATCATAGAGCACCAATGCTGCTCTTCATTTATTATACAACACCCATACTGCCCTTCATGTATAATAGAGCACCTATTCTGCCCTTCATATATCAAACGATACTCATACTGCTCTTCCTTTTATCATACAACCTATACTGCCCTTCGTGTATCATATAACACCCATTATATACTGCCCTTTATGTATGTTACAACAGCCATACTGCACTTAATGTATCATACAACACCCATACTACCATCCTGCATCATACAGCACCCTTACTGCCCTTAATTTATCATACAGCAGCCATAGTGCCCTTCATGTAACATATAACACCCACACTGCCCTTCATGTATCATACAGTACCCATACTGCACTTCCTGTGACATACACCACTTATACTGCCCTTTGTGTGTCATACAGCACCCATACTTCCCTTAATTTATCATACAATACCCATACTAGTCTTCATGTATCATACAGCACCCATACTGGCCTCCATGTGTCATACAACACCCGAACTACCCTTCATGTATCATACAAAACCTATACAACCCTTTCTATATCATACAGCACCCATTCTGTCTTTCGTGTATCATACAGCACCCATACCCCACTTCCTGTACCATACAGTACCAATACTGCCCTTTCTGTATCATACAGCCCTTCATGTATTACACTGATACTATACTGCGGCTCATGTATGATACAGCACATATATGTTGTCCTTCCTGTACCATACAGCATGTAATCTAGCCTCCGTGTATCATAGAGCACCCATGCCACCTTTCATTTATTATACAACACCCATACTGCCCTTCACATATCATATAACACACATCCTGCCCTTAATGCATAATACAACAGCGATACTGTTCTTAATGTATCATACAGCACCCATACTACCCTCTATTTATCATACAGCAACCATAGTGCTCTTCCTGCATCATACAGCCCTCCACCTCCTGCCCTCCTTTTATCATACAGCACCTGTAGAGCCCTTCATGTATTATACAACACCCATACTGTCCTTCATGTATCATACAGCACCCATACTGCACTTTATGTATCATACAGCACCCACACTGCCCTTCCTGTGTCATAAAACACTTTTACTGCCCTTACTGTATCATACAGTGCCCATACTGGCCTCCATGTGTCATGCAACACCCAAACTGCCCTTCATGTATCATACAAAACCTACACCTCCTTTGTGTATCATGCAGCACCCATGCTGTCTTTCATGTATTATACAGCACCCATACTGCACTTCCTATATCATACATCACATATACTGCTCTTTCTGTATCATAAAGCACCCATACTGCACTTGATGTAACATACAACACCTATACTTCCCTTCACATGTCATACGACATCCATGCTACCCTTCCTATATCATACCACATCCACCATAGATACCTTTCTGTATCATGCAATACCCATACTGCCTTTCCTATATCATGCAACACAAATTGCCCTTCATGTATCACACAGCTACTATACTGCCTCTCATGTATCAAACAGCGCCCATGCTATCCTTCCTGTACCATACAGCACCTAAACTGCCCTCCATGTATCATAGATCACCAATGCTGTATCATACAAAGACCCATATTGCCGTTCATGTATCATATGACATCCATACTGCCCTTAATGTTCTATGCAACACCCATACAGCCCTTCGTGTATCATAAAACACCCATACAGCCCTTCATGTATCACAAAGCAACCATAGTACCCTCCATTTATCATAAAGCAACCCTTCCTGTAGCATAGAACACCCATGCTGCCTTTCATGTGTCATAGAGCACCCATGCTGCCCTTTTTGTACCATAAAAGCCCCTATATTGCTCTCCATGTATCATACTACACCCATCCTCCCCTTTCCGTATCTTCCAGGAGCTATACTGCCTTTCATGTCTCAAACAGCACCCATCCTGCCCTTCATGTATCATACAGCACCCATACTGCCCTTTGTGTATCATACAACACCCGTTCTACCCTTCATATAACGTACAACACCCATACTACCCCTCATGTATCATACAGAACCCATATTACCCTTCATGTATCATACAGCACCCATACTGCCCTTCATGTATCATACAGCACCCATACTACTCATCATGTATCATACAGCACTCATACTACCTTTCATGTATCATACAGCACCCATACTGCATTTCATATAACATACAACACCCATACTACCCTTCATGTGTCATACAGAACCCATACTACCCTTCATGTGTCATACAGCACCCATACTACGCTTCATATTATATACAACACCCATATTACCCTTCATATGTCACACAACACCCATGGTACCCTTCATATATCATGCAACCCATGGTACACTTCATGTGTCATACAGCACCCATACTACCCTTCATGTGTCATACAGAACCCATACTACCCTTCATGTGTCATACAGCACCCATACTACGCTTCATATTATATACAACACCCATATTACCCTTCATATGTCACACAACACCCATGGTACCCTTCATATATCATGCAACCCATGGTACCCTTCATGTGTCATACAGCACCCATGGTACCCTTCATGTGTCATACAGCACCCATACTACCTTTCATATTATATACAACACCCATACTACCCTTCCTATGTCACACAGCACCCATGGTACCCTTCATATATCATACAGCACCCATGGTACCCTTCATATATCATACAGCACCCATGGTACCCTTCATATATCATGCAGCACTCATGGTACCCTTCATATATCATGCAGCACCCATGGTAACCTTCATATATCATGCAGCACCCATGGTACCCTTCATATGTCACACAGCACCCATGGTACCCTCCATTTATCATACACCCACAGTGCACCATTGCAGTCCTCATCAGCTGTGAATCACGTTGTGTTATTGTATATATTAGATTTGTATTCAGCACCTCGGACAGATCCCAGCCAGGACAGGCAGGTTACAGAGGTAGATCCAGGTGGGGAGGAGAGATCTGGAACTTTGTGTTACTAGTAAACTAGTAGATTGTTGTGAGGACAGCGGATGGAGCCCCCTATTCCTCATACGTCCTCTATGATATAGCTGTCTGACTCCGGGTCTCCCCCGATCCTGAGATTCCTGATCAGATGATGATGAATAAACCCCCCCTGATCGGAGCGGAACCCCCCCCTGATGTAGCTCTGGGTGAGAGGCAGTCGGTTGTAATCAGGCTCCTCCCCCATGTCACACTCTCGGCTCCCTCCTTTACTACTTCATTGACTGTAGAAGTGAGAGGCGGACCTGAGTGAGATCAGAGCAGGCACCAGCAGCGGCAGCACGGCACGGGACAAGGCAGCACTACCTCTATCTATCTCTATCTCTATCTCTATCTATCTACCTCTATCTATCTATCTATCTCTATCAGTAGAAGAGCCCGGAGCCTACAAGGGGCAGATCCCAGTGTCCCGGCAGCATGGCCCTGACAGCAGTGTGCTGCTTTGCTCTCCAACTCTCCGCTATGATTTGCTGTGTGATTATCAATGCAGAGGCTGCACAGAGGCAGGAGGACAGCCTGTACATGTGGATCGATGCCCACCAAGCAAGAGTCCTCATAGGTACCCTCCTTCTTCTTCTTTACTCTCAGAGATGTGCCCACAGATCAGGCATGGGCACAGTCCTAGGACCTCTACTACTGGAATTAGCTGGGTGCAACTGCTATGATCACTGCTTGTCTTCTCATCACTTATTGCATTTATTGCAGGCTTTGAAGAAGATATCTTGATTGTTTCTGAAGGGAAAATGGCCCCTTTCACCCATGATTTTAGAAAGGCACAGCAAAGGATGCCCGCTATTCCTGTCAATATCCAGGCGATGAATTTTACTTGGCAAGCAACCGGACAGGTATGTCTGCTATCTAAAGTATATAACATGGGTCTCTAAACATTCTAAATAAAGGGCCAGTTTAATGTCCTTCAGACATGTTGGTATCAGTGGGAGGAATAGTGCCCCATCATTGGTATCAGTGAGAATAATAGTGCCCGATCATTGGTATCAGTGGGAGGAATAGTGCCCCATCATTGGTATCAGTGAGAATAATAGTGCCCGATCATTGGTATCAGTGGGGGGAATAGTGCCCCATCATTGGTATCAGTGAGAGTAATAGTGCCTGATCATTGGAATCAGTGAGAGGAATAGTGCCCAATCATTGGTATCAGTGAGAGGAATAGTGCCTGATCATTGGTATCAGTGAGAGTAATAGTGCCTGATCATTGGTATCAGTGAGAGTAATAGTGCCTGATCATTGGTATCAGTGAGAGTAATAGTGCCCGATCATTGGTATCAGTGGGAGGAATAGTGCCTGATCATTGGTATCAGTGAGAGTAATAGTGCCCCATCATTGGTATCAGTGAGAGTAATAGTGCCCCATCATTGGTATCAGTGAGAGTAATAGTGCCTGATCATTGGGCACTATTCCTCTCACTGATTCCAATGATCATGCACTATTACTCTCACTGATACCAATGATGGGGCACTATTACTCTCACTGATACCAATGATTGGGCACTATTCCTCTCACTGATTCCAATCATTGGTATCAGTGACAGTAATAGTGCCTGATCATTGGAATCAGCGAGAGGAATAGTGTCTGATCATTGGTATCAGTGAGAGTAATAGTGCCTGATCATTGGTATCAGTGGGAGGAATAGTGCCCAATCATTGGGGTCAGTGGGAGGAATAGTGCCCCATCATTGGTATCAGTGAGATGAATAGTGCCCCATCATTGGTATCCGTGGGGGGAATATTGCCCCAATCATTGGGGTCAGTGGGAGGAATATTGCCCCAATCATTGCTATCAGTGGGTGGAATAGTGCCCCATCATTGGTATCAGTGGGAGGAATAATGCCCCAACATTGGTATCAGTGGGAGAAAAAATGCCCACTGTTGGTATCAGTGGGAGAAATAGTGCCTCATCATTGGTGTCAGTAAGAGGGACAACGTCCCATCATTGGTATCAATGGGAGAAATAGTGCCCCATCATTGGTGTCAATAGGGAGAAATAATAACCCCTGTTAGTGTCAGTGAAAAGAATTGTGGCTCATTGTTGATGTCAGTTGAGTGAAAAATATATAGCAAGATATAGGGCCTGTGGGCAGTAGTTTGGAGACCAGTGAGATATATATATATACATATATATATATATATATATATATATATATATATATATATATATATATATATATATATATATATATATATATATATATATATATATAAATCATGTATTAAATATGTTCCAAGTAAATATAAAAATATATATATTTTTAAATAATTAATATTAATATATATATATTTTCTGTGTGCGTGTGTATTAAAAAATAAATAAAAATTATATATAATGTATATATGTTTGTTAAAAATAATTAATTATGTCATCTAAAAAAAATAAAAAGGTTCCTAGTGCCAATAAAATATATGAGGCACTTTTTAACTAGATTGCTGATCTTCTGTTAAGTCGTATACTATAGATACAGAAATTACTGTATTGGCAAATCTTTAAAGTACAGAACTAGTAATTTTTAATGGTTTAAAGAACTTAGTAATCAATATGCCATAATATAAGTAGTCACAATAACTATATAATCAGAATTGCATGTTTTAATTGTGTTTTTTTTATATATATTTGCAATAACACTGCCGGTATAGTGTGTATGTATATATATATATATATATATATATATATATATATATATATATATATATATATATATATATATATATATAAATATATATAAAATAATGATTAGGGTAGTCAATATAAATAAGTATTTTGCTTCTCTTGGTAGTCAATATAAATAATTATAATTGCAAACTTTATTTGTATTTTTTTTTTTTATGACTTTGCAATATTACTGCTACTGTTATTTTTCATATTTAAAGTCATTATATCAATAGTCAGTATAAATAACTATAATTGCAAGTTATAAATGTGATTTTTTTTTATTATTGTTATCTTGCAATATCTTTGTTGGCAAAATTTATATTTCTAGTCATGATATAATTTGTCAATATAAATAATT
This sequence comes from Rana temporaria, assembly GCF_905171775.1. Lineage (NCBI taxonomy): Eukaryota > Metazoa > Chordata > Amphibia > Anura > Ranidae > Rana > Rana temporaria. The sequence continues at coordinate 196,799,343 of NC_053491.1, read as the reverse complement.
ATAATTGCACATTTTATTTGTAATATTTAAAATATTTTTGCAATATCACTTCTACTCTCTGGTATAATTTATAGTCATGATATACGTAGTCAATATAAATAATCATAATTGCAAGTGCTATTTTGTGCTACTCCCTGGAATAGTTAATATTAATATTAGCATTCTTTGGGTTATACATCGGTGTCTGTTTTTAGATATTCAGATATAATTCTTTTCAATTTTTTTTTATTTTTTTTATTACAAACACCAATGTTTTTGGTTTGCATTGATAAAAATATCTTGTGACAAAAAGACTAGACCAGTTTTTTTATGAACCTGTCATAGTAGGTAAAAAAAAACTGAAAAAAAAATTGTTTATTACAATCACGTTTACAAACACCAATGTTTTTGGTTTGCATTGATAAAAATATCTTGTGACAAAAAGACTAGACAAGTTTTTTTATGAACCTGTAGTAGTAGGTCAATTTTTTTTTTATTATTACAAACACGTTTACAAACACTATTGTTTTTTTTTTTGCATTGATAAAAATATCTTGTGACAAAAAGACTAGACAAGGTTTTTTATGAACCTGTCGTAGTAGGTCAAACAAAAAAAATATATATAGAAGGGACAAAACACATACACATAAACATAAACACAATATATATTGTTTTTTATTATAACAATCACGTTTACAAACGCCATTGTTTTTGGTTTGCATTGATAAAAATATCTTGTGACAAAAAGACTAGACACATTTTTTTTACGGACCTGTCGTAGTAGGTCATAGTGCTGGCAGAGGTCCGACAAGATTCTTCTCATGTTGTAATGCCAAGCAGAGCTTTTGAATATTTAGGGAAACTATATTAGTCCCAAGCAGCTGCCCTTCCCTGGATTACCAGCTGCTCAAACACAAAACTGACAGTAAATATGTCACACATAGTAACTTGAATGAGAAACAAAAATGTGTGTTTAACCTTTCTTTCAAGTTCATCCAAAACAAGGTCTTCATCAAAGGCAACACAGCAGGTAAGCTGTGCTTAGGGGCTCTGGGCAGTAAGATCAGCCACATGACACTGTGATGCGTGAAGAAATACAGGCATAGATTTTTCACGCAGCTGCCTTTCTGCTGCTTCAATAAAGCACAGAAAACGAGGCCACTTTAGGAAGTGCAATTAACCTGTAGCCATTCGATTTTAGATATTTGGTGACTGAAAGAAAAATTCTTATGTAGGTGAAGTTTTTTATTGCTTTTTTTTTTTGCTTTTTAATAAGCCTTATGTTATTTATTCAGCAATTAGTCCAGCTTAAGCCATTGGTCGTCATTGCATGCTGAAACTATATATGATTCATGTTGGTTAGGTACTCTTCTGCTTCTAAGCAGCTCTGTGAGTATAGATAAATGGCTTATTCATAGGGCCTAACTGCCCAAGTCCATGTTATCGTAATACCTAATAGGAGCATAGCAAACTCTTTTCTAATAGTATTTATGAGCCAAGGAAACGGCTTCCACTGAATCGGACTTACAGTTATACCTTTGCTGTGTAGCATGTCACATAGCAGAGGAAATACCTTGTTTCCTGACCTCTGCGGCAGAATTTCCACTGTGGAATGTCAGTATGTTTACATTCTGTGTGATTGACTTTTTTTTTTACTTAAAGGGGTTCACATATCAAAAGTGTGCAGCTTCCAGCCTTTAATATTGAGATTCTGTTCTTCTGTGGTATTTTGCATCTTGGTGTTGTAGACATGCCACTGGGGATCAAAGCATAATGCTGCTGAGATCCCACTTCATTTAGTAGAGCAAGCATGTGCATGCCATCTGTTCTATCTGATAGAAAACAGCGGTAAACGGCTCAAACTGTGGCCAAAAAAAAGGCTTTAGTACTCAGAGATGAGATGCGAGGCACCTTGTAAGCTACATCTGGTTTCCATAGTAGTTTACATTGTATAAAATGTTCAATATACAACCTCTGTACTCCACATCAGTGCATAAGACATCATTAATTTCATAGGTGAAAACTTCCACAAGATGCAGAGAGTAAGAAGCGAAAACCCAAGCGACACAACATGTTTTGTTGATCATAATTATCCTGACGCCGGTTCTCATTTTCCAACACTATAGGAATGACAGCTAAAATCTGATTGGTGGGTATGAGCTACACCTCAATGGGCTAGATTTACTAAAACTGGGGCTTACAGAATCTGGTGCAGCTGTGCATGGTAGCCAGCCAGCTTCTAACATCAACTTGCTCAGTTAACCACTTCAGCCCCGGAAGGATTTACCCCCTTAATGACCCATCCCTGCATCAATTTAACTGACAATTGCGCGGTCATGCAACGTTGTACACAGACAAAATCTGTGTCCTTTTTTCCCCCACAAATAGAGCTTTCCTTTGGTGGTATTTGATCAACTCTGCATTTTTTTTTTGTGCTATAACCAAAAAAAAGGGAAATAATTTTGAAAAAAAAAACAAAAAAACGCCAATATTTGAAACTTTTTGCTATTCTTCTATATTTTTGTTGGTAAAAAAATTGCAATAAGCGTATATTGATTGGTTTGCTCAAATGTTATAGCGTTTAAAAAATAGGTGATATATTTATGGCATTTTTTTTTTACTAGTAATGACGGTGATCAGCGATTTTTAGCGGTGCAGAGAAGGGGGCGCCAAAGTGGCAGAGTTCTCCCCTCCCTCCTTCTCTCCGTGTTTGTGTCCATCCAGAACTAGTGTTCAGAGCATAGGTGTGTGTCCGTCCAGAACTGATGTGTCTCTGATCATCTCCTGTACTATGTCTGCAGTCTCTGACCATCTCCTGTACTATGACTGCAGTCTCTGACCATCTCCTGTACTATGTCTGCAGTCTCTAACCATCTCCTGTATTATGTCTGCAGTCTCTGACCGCCTCCTGTACCAAGTCTGCAATCTCTGACCGTATCCTGTACCAAGTCTGCAGTCTCTGACCATCTCCTGTATCATGTCTGTAGTATGTCTGGGGGCTCTTTCTAACAGACTCTAACAGAAGCCCTCTCTGTGTCCATCAGAGAGGCCCCCCTCCAGGTCTCTGCTTCTCTTCCTGTATTTTGTTTATTGCTAAGAGATCATGTAAGGTTCCCAGGGTAATGAAGACTTTGTGGGGGAGCATCTCTGTGGTTCAGTCATTGCCATAGAAACATTTGTAAAGAGGAGGAGTTAGTAAAATGACCACGCCCATGTGGGGGCGCCAGAAATATTTTTGCACCCAGGCGCCTGTGACCCTAGGATCGGCCCTGGGTGATACAGTGGGCCACTGCATGTGGTTAAAGCAGAGTTCTGCCTAAAAAAGGTCTGCAGTACAAATTCTGCAGCTGCTGACTTTTAAAATAGGGACACTTACCTGTCCAGGGCGCCTGTGATGTCCTCACCCAAATCCAACCTGTCCCTCGGCTCCAGGTGGAGGCGCCGACATTGCTAGTAAGGGAATCAGCAAGTGAAGCCTTGTGGCTTTACAGCCTGGTTCCCAACTGCGCATGCGTGAGTTCTGAGTGGTCCCTGCTGTCTTCTGGGACTTGTGTGTCTCCCAAAAGACATCGGTGGGGGGGTTGGGGTGGATTAGGGGCCGGACATGGCATAGATCGCTGTGGATACTGTGGCGATCTTTTACAGGAAGTGGGAGCAAATACCTGTATTAGAAAGGTATCTGTTCCCCCCCTCCCCCCTGAACGGTGCCAAATGTGCCCCCTGTAGGAGGGGAGGATTCCGGACAGCGGAAGTTCCATTTTTGGGTGGAACTCCACTTTAATAACCTGTGAAGTCCATGAAGGTATTCCATGTGTGGTCAGTCCTTATGTATCCAGCTTGAAAGGAAAGTGAAATGGTGGCTTGTATGGTTACAATAAATTACAACTGGAAAACTCCCAGGGAGGGATGTCCTTGTTATCACATATAATGCTCTTGTGGTTCATTACCAAGGCACCTGCTGTCCTCCTTTAATTGGCAAAAGAATCACATATGAAAACTTCTTCAACTGTGTAATATGTGGTTTATCATTGCCCAGTGTGGGAGCCATCAGTGTCATTTGAAGAGAAATAAAAAGCCATTTAACACTCAAGTAAAGGAAATGTACGTATGCATCCATGTGGAGCTTGAAAAGTCCAAGCTGTGTTTCTGGCAATAAAGGTATATCAGTTTATATCCAGGATAAAACCAGTCCCTTAAAGGAATGGAGGAGGTAAGAGAGGAGGTATCCCAAAGGCTGGCAGCATGGGAGCAAGCTGGAAGCCTAACCAGTTTCGCCGGACATACCGGCTGCTTCAGAGGCAACTGTCTCCTGTCTGTGTGAGGGATGTCTTTAAATATACCTAAAATTACCGCTTTTGGTGCCAAAACAGAAAAAACGCCATTAAGTAAATATACGTCATGACGCAAAATGTCACAGGGGCACTCGCCATGATGTCCCTGCACATGTGCAGTAGGTGTGGAGGCTCCTACAACATCCAGGGGACACCAGGAGGCAAAACAAATATCATTGTCCCCCAATTTCAGCACAAAATTAATGAAAAAAAGAATACAAGCTAAAATACAATATATAAAACAATGGGATATTGTATAAAGATTCATATAATTATTCTAGATACTCAAGTAGTGATAATATATACAGTGTGTCATATCACTTTAAAGATACCAAAAATAATACAAAATATGTAATGGTATGAATTCACAAGTAGGAGAGAGACATGTCAAGGACCAAGCACCCTAAATGATATGCACAAGAGGGAACTAGGGGCCAAATCCTCAAAAGAGATACGACGGAGTAACTGCTGTTACTCCGTCGTATCCCTGGTCCTAACTATGGAACTGATCCACAGAATCAGTTTCCCATAGTTAGGACGAAGATCCGACATGTGTAATTGAATTACACTGCCGGATCTTTTCTGCTTCGTTTTTTCTCCGTAAGTTTTAGTTTGCAAACGCCAAATTAGGGCTGCTTTTACAAAGTGTAAACTGTTTACACCTTGTAAAAACAGACCTTTCTTGCTAGCGACGCGATTTTTTTTAAAAAATTTTTTTGGCGCCGTATCTTTTTTTTTACCCGACGCAACTTTATTGTCCCGTCGCAATCCACAAAGCCCGACGTAACGTAATTTCGCGCTATGCACGTCGGGAAAATGACGTCACGAGCATGCGCAGTACGGCTGGCGCGGGAGCGCGCCTCATTTAAATGGGAATCGCCCCCTGGAGAAGAGGAACGCCTTGCGCCGGCCGGATTTAAGTTACACCGCTCAAAATTTCTAGGTAAGTGCTTTGTGGATCGGGCACTTAGGTAGAAATTTTGCGGCGGTGTAACTTAAATAGGAAAAATTACGTTACGCCCTCTGGCTGAGAATTTGGCCCTAGGTTTATAAACGTATCAAACTACAAGCTATCGTTCAAGCCTGGGGGGTGAACCGCCCCCAGTTCCCAAATCTATTGGGTTTCTCTCTGCAGGAATATTTGATGAAAGTTACCTCTTCTGGGGTTGGGATTGACCACCTCTAACACCCTGTATTTTAATGATGTACTGTCTCTTTTATGATTAAGACATACATGTCTGGCTACAGGTGCCTTTAGATGGTATGTAGCGATGTCATATATGTGATCCTGAAGCCTTCTCCTAACTGTTCTTATCATCTTTCCGATATAATAAGCTCCACACGATATAACACTTGATGTATTGCAATTGGCATGTCCCTTGCATTTTAGGTATTTGCCATTTCACAAAGTAAGGGAATTGCCTTCAATCATAAACCTACAGAATTCGCTGGCTCCACAATTCCTATCAATATGTATAAGTAGGTGACCTAATAAATGAGCTCTTCTGTAAATGAATTGCAGACGATTTGGTACCAATTTTCTGACAGTATCATCATCCGTCAGCAGGTGTCAATGTGTGTGTATACATATATCCCTGATCCTGGGTACCAGTTCGCTAAATTGTAAACATATTTTAGTTTTGGGTGTCCTGTCCTTGTCGGTACCCGTTTCTTTAGAAATAAAGGCTTCCTTATCGTTGTCTTTGGCTCTCTGATAGGCGTTAGTCAACCATCTCCTTTGATAGCTACATTGAATGAATTTCTTTCTCAAATTTTTTGCCTCAGTCTCAAAGTCTGCAGTCTCTGTGTAGTTGCGACATGCATGTAGGTATTGTCCTATCGGTATGTTATAAACTAGTGATCTAGGATGGAAACTATCTGCATGCAGGAGGTTATTGATGGGCGTTGGTTTCCTATATCATTTTGTTTTAATGTCACTGTTCTCACCCAGTTCAATGGTCGCATCTAAAATATTGACCCATACTGGGTCACATTCACTAGTGTTTCTTAGTTCCTGTCTACAAGACGGGGACGTCGTCGATGTACCTGTACCAGGACAGAATCCTGCCCAGGTATGCCAACAATGCCCCCTCTTCACTGAAAAGCCAAGCCTCCCAATCTCCTGAGTAAACGTTGGCATATGCCGGGGCACACTTGGTTCCCATGGCAGTGCCCTATGCCTGGCAAAAAAACTTTTGATGAAATGTAAACTTGTTATGTGTTAAGAGGAATTACAAAAGTTCCAATACAAACACATTTTTTCCCTTCCTCCCCTATATTGTCTTGAGGACACATTTTAAAGTTTTATTTTTCTCAATCAGTATTCACCACCTCTCCAGTTATATGATGACATTCAGTGTTAATTTTGGCAGCACATTTTGATTTAGTTTTAGTCTTAGACTTAGGACTAAAATGGCATTTTAGTTTTAGTCCCATTTTAGGCTTCTGCAATTGTTTTAGTTTTAGTCGTATTTAGTCAACTAAATCTCCAGGACATTTTAGTCGACCAAAATGTCCTACATTTTATTCTACTAAAATCTCTACAGTACATTTTGTGAACAGCAATTTTCAAGTCTTGCCACAGATTCTCAATTGGATTTAGGTCTGGACTTTGACTGGGCCATTCTAACACATGAATATGCTTTGATCAAAACCATTTCATTGTAGCTCTGGCTGTATGTTTAGGGTCGTTGTCCTGCTGGAAGGTGAACCTCCACCCCAGTCTCAAGTCTTTTGCAGACTCTAACAGGTTTTCTTCTAAGATTGCCCTGTATTTAGCTGCATCTTTCCATCAACTCTGACCAGCTTCCTTGTCCCTGATGAAGAAAAACATCCCCACAACAGTATGCTGCTACCACCATGTTTGACAGTGGTGTGTTCAGGATAATGTGCAGTGTTAGTTTTTCGCCACACAAAGCGTTTTGCTTTTAGGCCAGAAAGTTCAATTTTGTTCTATCTGACCAAATCACCTTCTTCCACATGTTTGCTGTGTCCCCCACATGACTTCTTGCAAACTGCAAACTGGACTTATGCCTTTTTTTCAACAATGGCTTTCTTCTTGTCACTCTTTCTATAAAGGCCAGATGTGTGGAATGCACGACAAATAGTTGTCCTGTGGACAGATTCTCCCACCTGAGCTGTGGGTCTCTTCGGCTCCTTCAGGGTTATCATGGGCCTCTTGACTGCTTCTCTGATTATTGCTCTCCTTGTCTGGCCTGTCAGTTTAGGTGGACAGCCATACCTTGGTAGGTTTTTCATTGTGCCATACTCTTTTCATTTTTGGATGATGGATTGAACAGTGCTCCATTAGATGTTCAAAGCTTGGGATATTTTTTTTATAACGTAACCCTGCTTTAAACTTCTACACAACTTTATCCCTGACTTGTTGGGTGTGTTCCTTGTCCTTTATGATGCTTTTTTCTTACTAAGGTTATCTGTAAAAATCCTCTGAGGGCTTCAAAGAACAGCTGTATTTATACTGAGATTAAATTACACAGCCGCAGACTCTATTTACTAATTAGGTGACTTCTGAAGGCAATTAGTTCCACTAGAAATGTTGAAAAACATTTATCCTTCCACTTCACAATTATGTGCCAATTTGTGTTGGTCTATCACATTAAATCCCAATAAAATACATTTACATTTTTGGTTGTAACATGACAAAATGTGAAAATTTCAAGGGGTATGAATACTTTTTTTACATGATTTTTCCCTTGCCGGCTGTATACTGTTTATTATTCTGCAGTTTAGCTGTTTGTAGTCATTCAAGTCTCTCTCCCAGTGGCTCAGCTATCCCTACTTCCACTCCCAGTAGTAACTTGGCAGCCTTCAAGCTTTCTAATCTTTCAATGTGAAGGCAGACCAGGTACTCTTGAAGTGAGAAGCAGCAGAGATAAATTGCTTAGAGAACAACTTTAGTAACTCTAGTGTGAACTTTGAGGAGGAATGGATGCATAGTGCCTGTAGCTACAGATGTCATTGAGGGGTTGTTTTAAAGCTCCTTTTTTGATTGTTAAAAATATGGAAAAACATGAACATCTGTAGCCTGACAGCAGGTTTTCTTTACAGTTCATTTACTGTACTAGATTTAGACAAATATATACTTCAGACAGTGTAATGCCCTGTACACACGATCGGTTCATCCGATGAAAACGGTCTGATGGATTTTTTCATCAGATATCTGATGAAGCTGACTTTCATCAGTCTTGCCTACACACCATCAGTCTAAAAACCGATCGTGTCAGAACGCGGTGACGTAAAACACAACTACGTGCTGAGAAAAATGAAGTTCAATGCTTCCAAGCATGCGTCGACTTGATTCTGAGCATGTGTGGATTTTTAACCGATGGACGTGCCCTTAGACGATCGTTTTTTTTCTATCGGTTTTTTAACCATCAGATAATTTTAAAACAAGTTCCTAGTTTTTTCCACCGATGGATAAAAGATGGGTCCCACACACGATCGGTTCGTCTGATGAAAACGGGCCATCAGACCGTTTTCATCAGACGAACCGATCGTGTATACACGGCATAAGACAAGTACGTTGTGAAAGATATAGCACTTACAGTAAGTAGACTGCAACAGCCTTCTTGCTTAGGCCCAATTTATATTCATTACAAAGTGCTGTATAACACTATAAGCTGACATTTTTGAAGGCATAAGCATTCATTAGTCAGCTCTTACTGTTCCTAGACTTGGCCCACCAATGATACGGCATTGTAATCCAGAAATAAGAAGCAGGATTGGGGGATATGCCTCTGATGATGTTCCTATAAGGCTAGAAGAACCAAGGTTGCCTACACAATGTCACATGTGTGGATGGAAGTAATCAGAAAATATAGGCTAAAGATATTTCTCTCTCTCTTACATACTATATATATTGTAATATGGGTACAATCAGCCTGTCCACACATTGTTTGAATTTCAGATTATATTTGAACCATGTAAGGTCGGCTTTAATAAATGCCAAAACATGCCAACCCACCTGGCTCTCCTGTCAGCAGTACCACTGCTCTTTACACTGCCCCCTAGACCACGGGTTCCTCAGGCTCACTTATCTTTTATTCATAGCACCTCACTGTACTGGTACACTCCCAAATCTGTGCATTACAAAGTCAGGGCCCTTCTTCCCCTACTTTTTGTTGGACCTCCTTTCTATGCCTCTGTAGACTGCATCAACATCACAAACAGGTGCCTTCCAGGATCACCAGATTACTGACAAAGGAAAGTTGGGTGAACTGGTGCATTAAAACAGCAAAAAAGTCAGGCGCCAGGAAACCAGGATGTATATGACAGTGGGAATAAAACTTTGCGTCCTACATGTGTGAACACACCAGGAGAGATGTGATAGAAATCCATACAATCAAAAGCAACCATACAAAAAAAGCGCTATTTGGGCCAAGTCTTGTGTGGACAAGGCTTGGCCCAAATAGCGCTTTTTTGTATGGTTGCTTCTGATTGTATGAACTGGTGCATTACCATTATGTCGGGAAGAAAAACTGAAGAACCTTTCAGGTAGGATTCTTTATGTGTTTTAATTTTTAAATGGAATAGACTTTGCTGAGCAGAAAATGTAGGGTGCCAATGATGACTTGCCTTTTTGAAAATACTAGTTGCACAACTAGCTTTCTGACAGAATATCTTCAGTACTAAGTCACTGACCCAGAGCAAGTATTGAAGATGAAAAGTTCTGTCTTCAGTATTGCATCACAGGCTGTAAACCTGCTCCTGGTATGTGATTAAAAAAAGCATATCAAAGCCAGGAGGTCAGCCCTCATATTTTTCTTAGAATAGAGTAATAGCAGTTAACCACTGCTGAGCTAAGCCTAGTTGACCTTATACAGAGTCTGTTTTCAAGAAAACCTTCTTCCTGCTCTCTTGCAAAACAGGGGTATACTATATATATATATATATATATATATATATATATATATATATATATATATATATATATATATATATATATATATATATATATATATATATATATATATATTGTATTGTAATATTGTAGACTCCTTACAGATTTTTAGATTTTTTAATGAACTTTTATTTTCTCCCCGTTAGAGCAGAACTGTCAGGCAGTAAGGCCGTCCTATAGTTTATTAAAGCACAGGGCCGATGACAAATACTAACAAATCGTGTCGCAAGTCAAGATGTGGTCAAGATGACATAAATTAAATTTGGGGAAAAAAACGGTTTCATGAATTAAAAAATAACAAAACAGTAAAGTTAGCCCAATTTTTTTGTATAATGTGAAAGATGAAGTTACGCCGAGTAAATTAAATTGCGCACACTCATGGAATGGCGCCAAACTTCAGTACTTAAAAATCTCCATTTTTTTTACAGGTTACCAGTTTAGAGTTACAGATGAGGTCTAGTGCTAGAATTGTTGCTGGCGCTCTAACGCATGCGGCGATACCTCACATGTGTTTGAGCGCGAGCTACCGGGGATAGGGGCGTTTAAAAAAAATGTTTTTATTATTTTATTTTACTTAATTTATTTTATTTTTACACAATAAGACCCCACATCTCTCCTCCAGGCTGGAAAGCATGAGATTGTGAAAACAATTCACGGATCTCATGCTTTTAGAAGCGATTGCGGCTTTGTTTACATTCCAGTACCCCGGCATTTCTTCTACACCTGAACCATATAGGTTGCAAGCAATACAAACACTCCCTCGTGAGTAATTTGATCAACACGGCCCGCATGTGTATCCCATTTAAATGGAAGCAAGGCTCACATCCCTTTATAGGCATGTGGTTTTCAAAAATCCAAGAGCTATACACTATGGAAAACCCTCTAGCCACTTGCAACCACAAAATTGATAAGTTTAGAAAAACATGGTTCTATTGGATTTGACCTCTTCCCAGGAATATGAAAATGCCCTGACTGTAGGTTAAGCTACGTGTTCAGTCTGGACAGTTATGTTTCTGACATTTGAAAGGCATGCTCTCCGGGTTTGTAGATGCTCCCTACTGGACCCCTACCCCCCCACTCACACACACACACTCACTCACACACACACACACACAAACTTTTTAGTGATCTTTTTAGACCTCTTTTTTTTCCTATTTCTGGGAAAGGTTCCTTTTTCTACTTTCCCCAGTTTAGTGTAATTTTCCCTGGCCCAGTCCTGATTTAGATGTCTTTTGTTTTTCTCTCCTGATTTGCAAAAGAAGTTTCAGCCGTCTATAAGTCTGGGCTAGTTCTAGTCTGTTAAACAGTTTAATAAAGTTTGAGGGAGCAAATCGTACAAGCTTTGTACTAATGTTTGCCTTCTTCAAAGTGGAGCCAGTTTCGGACACTAGATCCTAATGTGATCCTAGTGTTGTACTGTATGATCCTAATCTTCATTGTCTAATATGCATCTGTATTGTTGTGACTTTCTATTTGTTCCACTGTTCACCTATTGTGTCACAAGCTGTTTTTTCTTTGCCTTGTACTGGGCGTCTTCTTGTTGAATTAAAGGGTCACTAAAGGAATTTTTTTTTTTAGCTAAATAGCTTCCTTTACCTTGCTGCAGTCCTGGTTTCATGTCCTCATTGTTCGTTTTTGCATTCATGTTGCTGTAAATCCTCTCTGTTCTGGACACTTCCTGGTTGCCTGTTTCCTGATGACCACAGTACTGGGAGATTTCTCACGGTGGTCACTAATCAAGGAGGTGTGAGTAAAACTAAACTGGATTGGTGCTGAGGAGTTTTAGACAAAGTATCACTGCTCTCTATTGGCTGACTGCCCTCTAGTGGCTCTCTGTACATCAGAGAACCAGGAAACAACAGCAAAAACGAAACTACACTGCAGGCACATTATATGATTGTTTTTTTATCTATTTTTAATCATTTTTAAAAGGAATCAGTTAACTATTATGTCTCTATGCCCTGTAAACAGTCATTTCAGCAAAAAAAAATAATTCCTTTAGTGACCCTTTAAAATTAAGAATTACAAAAATGTACAAGTAAAGTACACAACATTTGTTATTTTTGTGAAACTATCATGAAGATTTGAGAAATGTTTTGTCTAAATTTGGAAGGTGGTTTCAGTCTATTTCATAGCTGAATTTCATTAATATTTAATTGAACTGGGAAAAGAACTGACATAGTTCCACAAGTTGATGTTTTTCATATTACATCAGTTCAGCCACTGCTGCTTCAG
>NC_053491.1:196474378-196481878 GCF_905171775.1 Rana temporaria | reverse complement strand
TCCAGTTTTTGTGACACAGGAGGCTCTGGCCTCAGCTATGGGGGGTCTGGAGCAGAGATTAGCGACCTTGATTGCATCCTCTCTCTCAAGGGAAAAACGCACAAGGTCCCCCTCTCCCTCTGAGGAGTCCCTCGATTTGGGGCATGCATCCTCAGAAGAGGTTGATTTACCCCAGGGGCGGACTGGCCTGGGTGACAGGCATGCATCTTCCCCCCGGGCCGCTCCAATATTCTTTACAAGGGCCGCTGAGCTGGCTGAGAGCGGCAGCTCGGGGGCAGACACGGCTGAATTCAGTACTGCAGCGATGATTCTGTTCTGGGCTGACACAGTCTGTGTGTTACAGAGTTCAGCCCAGCCCCTCCCTCCTCCACACGAAGCTCTAACTATCAGAGGCTGGGTGGATCTATTCTGCTCTCTCTTTCCCCGCCCACACTTCTGGCAGAACGTGTGTTGTCTGTGAAGATGATATGTCGGGCGGGAAAGTTAAAACAGAGCAGTCTGCTCAGCTTCCACAGCCTTAGAAAAAAACAAAAAAAAAGTGAGCCACCTGGCTGGGACTGTCCATTGCCATCAAGTAAGTGACAAGTGAGCCTTCTCCTCCCTCCTTTCCTGCTCTCCCCCCCCCCCTCTGCATATTACCAGCAGCCTGTCATTACTAGCACTGCAGCCTGTGACAGTTTCTTGCCCTCCTATGTTTTTTGATGTGGCACATGTATGCTGCAGTTTGGTCGCAATGCTGGTGTACTGGCGCTGTCTTGCTGCATGTTATCCCCAGTCCCATAGACGTCTATTAGGTTGTACATTTTTGCTGCATGTTCTGAAAGTGCACATAAAGTCCTGCATGCTGCATCTTTGGTGCAATTCCAGAAAATGCAGCAAATACACACAACCTAAAAGAAGTCTGAGGGACTGCGGCTATGGAAAACCGCAAGCACACCAGTGCAGTGGTGGCCAGTCCATTAAGGGTGCACGGACGCTGCCCCAATAATCATGCCACCCCCTATATGTAAAATTGATCGATTCCTGCCTTGCATGAATTGATCCATGGCCACCGTTCCCACCCCCTATTTAGGTGTCCGTGTCCGGAGGGGGTGTCACAGCGGCTGCATTTGATGGGGTACAGTGGCTTCATTTTATGGGCACAGCGGCTTCATTTGATGGGCACAGCGGCTTCATTTGATGGGGTACAGTGGCTTCATTTGGATGGGATACAGTGGCTTCATTTGATGGGATACAGTGGCTGCATTTGATGGGATACAGTGGCTGCATTTGATGGGATACAGTGGCTGCATTTGATGGGGTGCAGTGGCTGCATTTGATATGGTGCAGTGGCTGCATTTGATATGGTGCAGTGGCTGCATTTGATATGGTGCAGTGGCTGCATTTGATATGGGACAGTGGCTGCATTTGATATGGGACAGTGGCTGCATTTGATATGGGACAGTGGCTGCATTTGATATGGTACAGTGGCTGCATTTGATATGGGACAGTGGCTGCATTTGATATGGGACAGTGGCTGCATTTGATATGGGACAGTGGCTGCATTTGATATGGGACAGTGGCTGCATTTGATATGGGACAGTGGCTGCATTTGATATGGGACAGTGGCTGCATTTGATATGGGACAGTGGCTGCATTTGATATGGGACAGTGGCTGCATTTAAAATGGGACAGTGGCTGCATTTAAAATGGGACAGTGGCTGCATTTGATGTTTTTTCTCATAATTTTTTCAGTTTGCTTGTGTGCCCCCCCCCCCCCCTTATTAGGCACTGCCACTTCACTGAAAAGTGATCAATGCTCAGGTCACTTTTCAGAGACATTTGACAGGCAGTGAGGAGGTGATATCTAATTTCCTCCCTGACTGTTATTAACCTCCTAAATGCCAGTCCCTCCAGATATTTCACTTTGTACTCCACCTTATTTTCATTACTCTTTATAGGTATTAGATGTTCTCTCACCTTATTCTTTGCACATCTAATACATAATGAGAGTTCTGGAAATAAGGTGGAGTTCAAAGTGAATTTCTACACCTAAGTGGAGAGCCCCTTTCAGAAGATTTGAGGATATTATTAAACTCAGAGACTGGTGGACTTAGGCCATCATAAATAGATTGAAATTCTGCTGAACTGGCAGAATTTCAATCAATCAATGTGCAGACTGGTTATACAAAATTCGATCTATCAACTGACTTCAGTACAACCAGCGTGTCCTTCTTTTTTTTCTTTTTGTCAATCACTGCTGGCTGCTATAGCTGCCGGCAGTGATCACTGTATTCTGATGGCTGGGAAATGTTCACCTCAGAGCACACAGCGACACATTTCTCTTACAGAAGCATGGCAAATCAAATGCCAGGCCTAGCATTACACCTGTGTGGCTGCAACCAAGTCTGGGCACAAGCTCCTGGAAAAGCAGGAGGGTGGCCAGTAAGAGGAAAGCTGGGTTACTTACATCATATCCCTGCTGCTTCTAAATCTGCTCCACTGCCGCACCAGGCCCACAATGCCTTTAATCTGGTCCTGGGGGCCAGTGCACAGGCCTGTGCCTGCACATGCACAGCAGCGTCCACACAGAGAGACTGCGCAACATTGCTTCCAGAGAGAAATGGCAATGTGGAGCAATTTTTCTCTCTGTTCCGGCAATGTGGAACAGTCTTTCTCTGTGCTGGAAACGTGGAGCAATTTCTCTATCTCTCTCGGCAATGTGGAGCAGTCTCCCTCTCTCTATGTGGGCAATGTGGAACAGTCTCTCTGTGCGGGCAATGTGGAGCAGTCGCCCTCTCTGTGCGGGCAATGTGGAGCAGTCGCCCTCTCTGTGCGGGCAATGTGGAGCAGATGAATGGTGAGCTGGTTCCATGGGCCACTTGACTAGACTTGCCCCCCAGGCCTAAGGCTGCCAGCCCTCCCCTGATTTACCCTCTGGAGATCTGGCAGAAGGTCAGCTGGAAGTATTGGACTCTGAGGATTCCACTTTGGGAAAACCCTTTTCGGCGTCGCAATCCGAAAAATTGTTGGTCCAGTCCCTCACTGAGATGGTCCGTTCGGCCTTCAAGTTGCCACTTTCAGAACCAGCTTCAAGTGCAGTCTCATCTTTAGGCTCCTTAAAAGCTCCTCAAGCTAATTATTCCTTCCCGGTTCACCCCCTGCTGGAAGGGCTTATCTACAAGGATTGGGAACATCCAGATAGATATTTTCTTCCTCCTAAGAAGTTTTCGTTTTTTTACCCCATGGAGGAACAATTCACTAAAAGATGGGGCATCCCCAAGGTTGACGCAGCTGTGTCCTGCGTAAACAAATCTTTGACCTGTCCAGTAGACAATGTCCTGGTATTCAAAGATCCGACAGACAAGAGATTAGAGACTTTATTAAAAACCTCTTTTGCTTCGGCGAGAGGAATAACCCAGCCTGCAATTGCGGCTATTGGGATTTGCCAGGCCTTGAAGGACCAGTTTAAAGGGGTTTTAAAGGAATTGCCGGCACAACAGGCCCAGAATTTGGCTGAGTTTCCCAGAGCATTATGTTTTGCCATAGATGCTATTAAGGACTCCATTCAGCAGTCCTCACGTCTCACTCTCTCGCTAGTTCATATGCGCAGGTTACTCTGGCTGAAGAACTGGTCTGCTGAAGCCCCGTGTAAAAAATTACTGGCGGGGTTTCCCTTTCATGGAGAGCGTTTGTTTGGGGAAGATCTGGATGCTTACATTCAGAAAATTTCCAGTGGCAAAAGTACACTGTTGCCAGTAAAGAAAAGGTTTAGGGGTCCCCCCTCCTTTAAGCGATCCTCCTCTCCTATCCCTAGTACTTCCGGTACCAGGCAGTTCCGACGGCCTCCTGGACGATTCAATGCAGGTGGGAAGCCACAGGGCCAGCCTCAGGCTTCCAAAAAACCTTGGAACCGTAAGCCACAGGCCAAGCCAGCAACTAAGTCAGCATTATGAAGGTTCTCCCCCACTCAGCCGGGTGGGGGGAAGACTTCAGCTGTTTGCGGAGGCTTGGCTAGACAGGATCCAAGACAGGTGGGTCCTCTCTACGGTCTCCGGGGGCTACAAGCTGGAGTTGAGCGAATTTCCTCCGCCGCGCTTCTTAACCTCGAACGTCCCAAAGGACCTCGGCAAAAGAAGGTCCTTAGCATTGGCCTTAGATCATCTGTTATCCCAAGGGGTAATCAGAGAGCTGCCAGTGGAAGAACAAGGTTTGGGGTTTTATTCCAATCTCTTCACCGTCCCCAAACCAAACGGGGATGTAAGACCCATCCTGGACCTCAAGGCCTTAAACAAGTTCCTAAGGGTCCAATCATTCCGGATGGAATCGATCAGGTCAGTGGTGGCCTCCCTGCAAGGAGGGGAACTACTAGCGTCCATCGATATAAAGGACGCATACTTGCACGTTCCTATCTTTCTCGACCATCAGAAGCTGCTTCGCTTCGCGGTAAATCAGCGCCACTTCCAATTCGTGGCCTTACCGTTTGGTCTGGCCACCGCTCCTCGTGTTTTCACGAAAGTATTGGCTCCACTGTTAGCCTATCTAAGGTCTCAAGGCATATCCATAGTAGCCTATCTAGACGACCTATTGGTAGTAGACCGGTCAGTGGCCGATCTAAACTCAGCGGTACACAGAACCGTAAAATTTCTGGAATCCATGGGTTGGGTTCTCAACCTGGACAAGTCAGCCTTAATGCCTGTGCAAAGGCTCGAATATTTGGGTCTACTCATAGACACAAAGCTAAAAAGGGTCTTCCTGGCCCAAAGGAAGTTCGAGGCTTTAAGAGAACTAGTTCAACTAGTCAAAGCAAAGCGTCAGCCTCCCATTCGCCTCTGTATGAGGTTACTGGGAAAGATGGTAGCCTCGTTCGAGGCCGTCCCATTTGCGCAGTTCCACTCAAGGGAGCTTCAACATGCCATTCTGTCCGCTTGGAACAAAAAGGTTCAAGCCTTGGATCTCCCTATGTCTCTCTCCCGGTCAGTCCGGCAGAGCCTTTGTTGGTGGCTGGTTCCCCGGAACCTGCTAAAGGGGAAGTCCTTTGTTCCCGTGACATGGCAGGTTGTGACCACGGACGCCAGTCTGCTAGGCTGGGGTGCAGTCCTGGGAGGTTTGTCTCTCCAGGGGAAATGGTCAGCCTCCGAGAGGTCTCTACCCATAAATCTGCTGGAAATTCGAGCAGTCTATCTAGCCCTGTCAGCTTGGTCAGACAGGTTGAAGGGTCTTCCGGTCAGGATTCAATCAGACAATGTCACTGCCGTGGCATACATAAATCACCAGGGGGGCACAAGAAGTCGTGCAGCCCAAAGAGAGGTGAATCGAATCCTGACCTGGGCAGAGAAATATGTCCCATGCATATCTGCAGTGTTCATTCCGGGAATAGACAATTGGCGAGCAGACTACCTAAGCCGCCAACAGGTGCTTCCAGGGGAATGGACTCTTCACCCCGACATCTTCCAGAGCATTTGTCAGAGGTGGGGAACACCAGATGTCGATCTCTTTGCATCGAGGTTCAATGCAAGGGTGGGCAACTTTCTGTCCCGGACAAGGGATCCACTTGCTTACGGCACGGATGCACTGGTGTTCCCATGGGACCAGTTCTCCCTAATGTATGCGTTTCCTCCGCTGCAATTATTACCCCGTCTTCTTCGCAGGGTAAAGTCGGAAGGAAGACCAGTGATTCTGGTGGCTCCAGCGTGGCCCAGAAGGGCCTGGTTCGCGGACATTGTAAGGATGTCCGTGGGGCAACCGTGGTCCCTTCGGCTTCGGCCAGACCTATTGTCCCAGGGGCCAATATTCCATCCTTCCTTACCGTCTCTCAATTTGACGGTTTGGCTATTGAGTCCCATATCTTAAAGAAAAGGGGTCTCTCTAATGCGGTGGCATCTACTTTGATTAATGCCAGAAAACCGGCATCCAGACTTATCTATTACCGAGTTTGGAAATCTTATGTGGCCTGGTGCGAGACCAGGGGTTGGCATCCCCGGAGGTATCTCATTGGCAGAATTCTGGAGTTTCTGCAGTTAGGGGCAGACATGAAGTTGGCCCTAAGCACCATTAAGGGCCAGATCTCGGCCTTATCGATTTTTTTCCAAAGGCCACTAGCTACACATTCCCTGATCAAAACCTTTTTGCAAGGTATGATCCGGCTTAGTCCACCAGTCAAGATTCCCTTGTGTCCATGGGATCTGAATCTGGTCCTTTCTGTCTTACAGAAACAACCATTTGAGCCCTTGGCTCATATTCCTTTGGTCCTTCTGACCAGGAAGGTGATATTTTTGGTAGCCATAACCTCCGCCAGGAGGGTTTCGGAGTTGGCGGCCTTGTCTTGTAAGGAACCGTACCTTATATTCCATAAGGATAGAGTGGTCCTACGGCCCCACCCGGCTTTCCTACCTAAAGTTGTTTCAAAATTTCATTTGAATCAGGATCTTGTTCTCCCATCTTTTTTCTCAGAACCTAGTTCTGCAAGGGAGAAGTCTTTAAATACGCTAGACGTATTAAGAGCAGTTAAGATCTATCTTAAGGCCACTGCTCAGGTCCGGAAAACTGATACATTGTTTATCCTGCCAGAAGGTCCCAGATGTGGGCAGGCAGCGTCGAAGTCCACTATCTCCAAATGGATTCGGCAGGTCATTACTCAAGCCTATGGCTTGAGGGGAAAGGTTCCCCCGTTTAAGGTTAAAGCACATTCCACTAGAGCGGTGGGTACTTCCTGGGCAGTGCATCATCAAGCCTCCATGGCTCAAGTCTGCAAGGCCGCGACATGGTCGTCTGTCCATATTTTCACTAAGTTTTATCAATTGGACATAAGAAAGAATGAGGAGAGCGCCTTTGGGCGCAGTGTGCTGCAGGCTGCAGTTTGATTCCTCATGTCTGATGGCGCCCGGCTTATTTCTTGGGGTCTCCCTCCCCTCATAACATTGCTTTAGGACGTCCCACATAGTAATTACTATGCTTCTCTGTGTCCCGTGATGTACGATAAAGAAAATAGGATTTTTATAACAGCTTACCTGTAAAATCCTTTTCTTTTGAAGTACATCACGGGACACAGAGCACCCGCCCCTCTTTTGGGGTATTTGGGACACTTATTGCTTGCTACAAAACTGAGGCACTCCCGGTATGGGAGGGGTTATATAGGGGAGGGAACTTCTTGCCTTAAGGGCGTGCCAGTGTCCACACCTGAAGGTACTCTCTATAACCCACATAGTAATTACTATGCTTCTCTGTGTCCCGTGATGTACTTCAAAAGAAAAGGATTTTACAGGTAAGCTGTTATAAAAATCCTATTATTGCTACTGCTACTAACATTATTCCAGGTATTCATAGAGAACCGACAATTTACATATGTTGTACATTCACATCAGTTCCTGTCCTCAAGAAGTGCATAGGATATATACATATTATTATAGGTATTTATATAGCACTAAACAATGTACACAGTACTTTACATATATTATACATTCCCATCAGCCCCTGCCTTCAAGGAGAGCACAATCTAAGGTCCCCCCATGATTCTGGATA
>NC_053491.1:196339378-196471878 GCF_905171775.1 Rana temporaria | reverse complement strand
AGCATTACGCCCAGGTTCACACTTGGTATGATATGCTTCGATTTGAGAAGCGATTTCACATGTGAAATCGCATCTAAAAATCGGCGGCATTTGCCAGCAATTGTCGGCAATGACACCGTCCTAATCGGTGCGACGCCGCATCTGCGGCGCTACACCGATTTCAAAAAGAAGTTCATGTACTACTTTTTGCGATTTCTGGCCGCGATTTACATTGACATCTGTGCAGAAACCTGCACAGATGTCTCTTAAATCGCGGCCGAAATCGGGACTGCCAGCGGGAGTGAAGCCGTGCGCGTTCAGCTGAACTCGCACGGCTTCACTCCCGCAGCCCAGTGTGGACCAGGGCTACAGGTATTTATATAGAGCTAACCATTTGCCAACCATTCATTCCCATCAGTCCCTGTCCTCAAGAGCTTACAATCCAAGGTGCCTAACTCACATGGAGATTATATATATATACACACACACACACATATACACACACACATTGCATTCATAATAATCATACTGTACATATATCCATGTGAGTTAGGGACCTTAGATTGTAAGCTCTTGAGGACAGGGACTGATGTGAATGTACAATATATGCAAATAGTAGCATTTTGGGTATTTTATACATTTTATAACTATGGTTATTATTAATGTGTATATATCCATAGGGACCTTGGATTGGGCGCTCCTTGAGGACAGGTAGAAATGTGATGTAGGATCTAAAGATAAATAAGGTAAAAGGTGTGCGGAGAATCCTGTTGACATGTAGGCGGAGGAGGAGGAGGGGGCGCTGTCCAGTGTCCAGTGCTGATCCCCGCTCATTACCCCGCACGGATCCCAGCAGGGCCAGGTGACGTCACTCTCTGAATGCACAGAGCGCACAGCACTCACCTTCCATCCTCCCCCCGCCATGCAATCAGTGCTACACACGGCCCATCAGTCCACTCCAGCCCCTTGTATCTACAATAGATTACCACCCAGAAACCCAGCAATGCTGTTGATCCGATTACTAGTACAATGCAGGGATAAACCAAGATTACAAGGTCTAGACGGGTCCAGATCGCCCTCCTTGCCTGCCCTGAGGATGGGTGATGGAAGATGCCCACTCACCTGGCTCCAGGGTGCAGAGCAGGCGCGGTGCGGTCCTAGAGATACAGTTCCTCTTCTTCAGTACACTGCTCAGGATGTTCCCCACTCCTCCTCCTCCTGCTCCGGCGTTCTGTCTCTTCAAGCATCTTCCTCCTCTCCTCCCGCTGCAGCTCAGCCTCTCCTGTCTCATGGAGGAGCCCCGGCTACAGGCACAATGACAGCCCGCTGACAGCGGATGATCTCTATGGGCTCCTCACTGGAGGCTTCTTCCCATCAATGTGGGAGCACCAGGGACCGACCGCTCCTCTGCACTACAATCACCAGGATCTATCTGCAGCCGGTAGGTCGCTACAAGCTGGCTTTTGTGGAGGAGATCTGCAGTGCAGAGGCGACCGAGTGCGGGTGCAGGGATGAGGAGGGACTGGGGTAGGGACTGTGTTAGGAAAGCTCCACCTACCAACACTTCTATCATCCTTCTGCCAGGGATCCAGCTCTTTCTAAGGTTACAGCATCATCTCACTCTTTGTACTGGGGGGCTGCAATCTAATCTCACATAATGTCACCATGCAGTGCCAGGTTTTTTGTATACATGGATGTATATCTCATATACAACTAATTACCTACAGTATCTCACAAACGTGAGTACACCCCTCACATGTTTGTAAATATTTTATTATATCTTTTCATGTGACTGAAGAAATTACACTTTGTATAACAGTGTAAATTTGATGTCCCCTCAAAATAACTCAGCACACAGCCATAAAATGTCTAAACCGCTGGCAATAAAAGGGAGTACACCCCTAAGTGAAAATGTCCATATTGGGCCCTTTTAGCCATTTTCCCTGGCATGAGACTTGTTAGTGTTACAAGGTCTCAGGTGTAAACGGAGAGCAGGTGTGTTAAAGGGGAGGTTCACCCTAAAAACGACTTTCTAGTATTACATTGGCTCCCCACATTACAATACAATTATGCCTATTATGTTTTTTTTTGTGCTGTACATACCTTGGTACAGCTAATTCACCCATGGCTTCCGGGTTGCGAGTCCCACGGGAGTGGGTGTTCCTAACATGCTGTTGTTTGACGTGATGACAAAAAACGAGCTCCCCCCGTCGCGTAAGCTGCGTCACGATTGGCGAAAGGAGCCGAACGCCGAGTCGGCGCTATACTGCGCACCGCCGTTCGGCTCCTTTCGGCAATCGTGACGCAGCTTACGCGACGGGGGGGGGGGGGAGCTCGTTTTTGGTCATCACGTCAATCAACAGCATGTTCGGAAGCCACGGGTGAATTAGCTGTACCAAGGTATGTACAGCACAAAAAAAAACATAATAGGCATAATTGTATTGTAATGTGGGGGGCCAATGTAATAATAGAAAGTCGTTTTTAGGGTGAACCTCCCCTTTAAATTCAGTGTTATCGCTCTCTCATACTGGTCGCTGGAAGTTCAACATGGCACGTCATGGCAAAGAACTCTCTGATGATCTGAAAATAAGGATTGTTGCTCTACAAAAAGATGGCCTAGGTTAAAGTGGAGTTCCACCCATAAATATAACATTACATCAGTAGTTTTAAAAAAATTTCATTAGTCCTTTACGAAAAAAATACTTTTTTTTTAGATGCCTTCAAAGTGTTGTTGCTAGGCAGAATAGTTAATCTTCCCTCTTCCTGCACCTAGGTGCTTAATGCACCGCAAAGACTCCTGGGAATGTAATGGGTGTAACTTTCCAGCAGTCTGTGCAATCCCCAGTCTCAAAGAATCATGTGACTTGGACAGCACAGGTGCTGAAACCTGATCTGACACTGCTTGTGCAGCACTGAGCATGTGCGAGATCTGGAAGGCTGAAATCCAGGAAGTCATACAGTCTGGCTTCATGATGCCCACACTTAAGATGGCCCCAGACAATTTCTATTTTATAAAGTGTCTAAATGCTGTAACAACCTAACAAAACGGACCTTAGTTTACAGACTAACTTTACTAGAATATATTAAGCTTGTGTATTACAGGGGTATTTATATTTAAAAAGTGAAATTGTGGCCGGAACTCCGCTTTAAGAAGATTGACAAGACTCTGAAACTGTGCTGCAGCACAGTGGCCAATACCTTACAGCAGGGGTGCCCAACCAGTGCCCCGCGGAGCCTTCTGATGTGGCCCGCGACCTCCTGTTCTGGGATGGCTGGTTGCCAAGTCCAGATAGCAGGTTGCCAACCTGAAATCCCAGAGCTTCAGTGTTGTGAATGAAGCCGGGCGGTAGAGAACGCAAGCGGCTTTTCAGAAAGTGCACCACACCTGCAGGAGATAATAGACGTCAATGGCAAAGTGCAGCTGACCGGCGGGAAAACTGTGTAGGTAGACCGCAGACCATCAGTGTAAAAGCAGCCTTCGGCCCCTCCATTCACCTTAATGGCACGGCAGATGTAAACAGACTTTTGTCCGTTTACACCTGCCTACCTCCAATACCATCTGCTAAAAAAAACAGAAGTTGATCCGTCCCCTTCCATCTGATTGGATCAGAGGGCCCATAGAGTAGATTGGACTGTGTCTTTGCATATGCAGACTGGACACAGACCTGTCATCTGCCCACTCCGCTCATTGTGGCCCACAACTGGTTACTAAGTAGCTTAAGTGGCCCTCAGCCTTCAAAAAGGTCAGGCATCCCTGCCTTACAGCTATATAACAGGACACGTTCCACTCAGAACAGGCGTCATAGTCGACCAAAGAAGCTGAGTGCTGCTCAGCGTCATATCCAGAGGTTGTCTTGGGGAATGGACGTATGAGCAGTGGCGGTGCGTCCATAGAGGGCGCAGGACCGCCGCCCCCTCTCGCTCCTACACCACCACTAAAAACAATACATAGATTCATGCATTGCATGAATCTATGTATTGTTGTCGGCACCGCTGCCACCCACTATTCAGATGACTGGCCCCCTGGTGAGCGCCGACCATCTGAATAACGGCAGCTGGTTGGCTGTGGAAGTGTCTCAGAGCCAATGGCTCTGATAGGCTTTCCGATTACAGCCTGTGGGCTGTAATCGGCTTCCAAATAGTTAACCAGGGGACGCAGGGGTTGTGCGTTCCCTGGTTAACACTGACACGCATCTCAGCCAAACAGGTTCACCGGATCTGGTTACCGGAAACCTGATTGGCTAAAGCGACATTGAGGGCGGGACTACATCAAGGGATCGTGGGGGAGGATGGCTGACCGAGAAAGGTAAGTGCCGGGCGGGGGAGGGGGGGCAATCTGGCGGTATTTTAAGGGGCAATCTGGCGGCATTTTAGGGGAAAACTGGCGGCAATTGATGGGCACAGTGGCGACAATGGCATGGCACAGTGGCTGCGTTTGGCATGGCACAGTGGCGACAATGGCTTGGCACGGTGGCTGCGTTTGGCATGGCACAGTGGTGACAATTTATGGGCACAGTGGCGACAATGGCATGGCACAGTGGCGACAATTGATGGGCACAGTGGCGACAAAAAAATGTTTTATTGAAAAAAAATAACGTAAACGGACGGGCCCCCTGTTGGGCGGGGTCCCCTATTAAATTGGCATGGCTGTCGTCCCAGAAGGAAGCCTCTTCTAAAGATGATGCACAAGAAATCCTGCAAACAGTTTGCTGAAGACAAGCAGACTAAGGACATGGATTACTGGAACCATGTCCTGTTGAGACCAAGATAAACTTATTTGGTTCAGATGGTGTCAAGCGTGTGTGACTGCAACCAGGTGAGGAGTACAAAGACAAGTGTGTCTTGCCTACAGTCATGCATGGTGGTGGGAACATCATGGTCTGGGGCTGCATGAGTGCTGCCGGCACTGGGGAGCTACAGTTCATTGAGGGAACCACGAATGCCAACATGTACTGTGACATACTGAAGCAGAGCATGATCCCCTTGCTTCGGAGACTGGGCTTCAGGGTAGTATTCCAACATGACCGCAAACACACCCCCAAGACAACCATTGCCTTGCTAAAGAAGCTGAGGGTAAAGGTGATGGACTGGCCAAGCATGTTTCCAGACCTAAACCCTATTGAGCATCAGTGGGGCATCCTCAAACAGACGGTGGAGCACAAGGTCTCCAACATCCACCAGCTCTGTGATGTCATCATGGAGGAGTGGAAGAAGACTCCAGTGGCAACCTGTGATGCTCTGGTGAACTCCTTGCCCAAGAGGGTTAAGTCAGTGCTGGAAAATAATGGTGGCCACACAAAATATTGACACTTTGGACATTTTCAATTAGGGGTGTACTCACTTTTGCTGCCAGCGGTTTAGACATTAATGGCTGTGTGTTACATTATTTTGAGGGGACAGCAAATTTACACTGTTCTACAAGCTGTACACTCACTACTTTACATTGTAGCAAAGGGTCATTTCTTGAGAGCCAGTTCACACAGGGGCAGCACGACTTGCCGAGCTACTCGGCAGAGCGATCTGCCCAAGACTTCAGAGGCGACTTGCAAAATGACTTCTGTATTGAAGTCAATGCAAGTCGCCCTGAAGTCATCCCAAAGTAGTACAGGAACCTTTTTCTAAGTCAGAGCGACTTAAGTCGCTTCTATTAGAACAGAACGGAGGGAGACTTGTCAGGTGGATAAGTCGCCTGACGAGTTGCGCCTGTGTGAACCGGCTCTCAGTGTTGTCACATGAAAAGATATAAGAAAATATTTACAAACATGTGGAGGGTGTACTCACTTTTGTGAGATACTGTATGCATGTACAGTGCCTTGAAAAAGTATTCATACCCCTTGACATTTTCCACATTTTGTCACGTTACAACCAAAACATGGTTTTGTAGGGATTTTAACCATTTAAAGTTTTCTCTACTGGTAAATGGTAACAGTATTAAAATGTGCTGTGTGCCACAGCCAATCACCAAAGCATAGGTCAGTTACTGTAGAGCAGTGGTTCTTAACCTTCTTGTGCCGTGACCCCTTGATAAAATGTACTAAGTTGTGGGGACCCCCAACAGTAAAACTATTTTGTAGCGTGGGTTGTCAGCACCCAAGGCAAGACAAGTAATTTGCGCACCTAACCCGAAGGCATTTAGCGCTCCCCGAGTCCTTTCCACTCGTAGAGTATTAAAACTACTTATGGTACATTTTAGGATGTTCCACTCTTTATTCTCCTTTATTTCCCCTTTATCTCTCTATCCCAATTTCTTTTTTTTCCCCATGCCTCTCTCTAGCCATCTTTCTTGTTATTTCTCTTATTCTTTCTTCCTCCCCCTCTTTTCCTCGCCCTTCCAAATATTCTCAATTTTTATTCTGTTTCTTAGCCCCCATTCACACCTAGGCGTTTTGTCGCCTGTAGTGTGACGCCGCTGCCGCCAGAGGGATGAAAACACATTGCCCTCTATGGAGATGGTTCACATCTCCACGCCGGACGCCTGTCGCCTGAAAAAAGGTCCCGGACCTTTTTTTCCAGGCAGCTTTCGGCGTTCGGGAACCATCTCCATAGAGGGGCACATCTAGGCGGACAATCGTGGAGTTTTGTCGCCGCAAATCGCGGTACAAAACGCCGCTATTTGCCGCCGCAATTCGCGGGACAAAACGCAGCGATTTCGTCTGCCTAGATGTGAATGGAGCCTTACTCCTTGGTGGGGGGGGGGGGTGAATGGGATGAGTGGCGGGGAGTTGGGATGAGAGGTAGTGCTGGCGGAGAGTTGGGATGAGGGGCAGTGCTGGCGGAGAGTTGGGATGAGGGGCAGTGCTGGCGGAGAGTTGGGATGAGGGGCAGTGCTGGTGGGGGGGGGGATGGGATCAGTGGCAGTGCTGGCGGGAGTTCTGATCAGCCAAATTAGGTGCTCTTGATCAAGGTCATCCGCTGATCTGAGAACTGTAGTGAGGACTTTTAATGGCAACTATAACCACAGGTAGTGTTACTCACTGTGTTTCCGACTTTGTGGTGTCTCGTAGCAGTGACACCTATGCCAAAAACAGGAGATAGGGTCTCCTCCAGCCCCTCTCACTTCATTCCTCACCAGCTGACCTCTATTCTCTGCCCCGCAGCCATGCTGTGAACTTAGTGGGCGGCTGTGAAGAGGCCGAGTGGGGAGCCGTGGGCTCCAGGGACAGCCCTGTTGGGCGGCTGCAAATAGGCTAGGAGAGTGGTGCAGGCTTCAGGAACAGCCCAGGAATCGTGACCCCTGGCAAATCATCATTTGACCCCCAAGGTGGTCCCAACCCCCAAGTTAAGAACCACTGCTGTAGAGGGATGGTGGGATAGTAGCTAATGCATGTGTGTCAGAGCCAATCAGGAGGATGTCCTTATTTGTGAGAAATCAAAATGTGCATGCATGTATGGCAACCAATGGGAAATCCAAAAGATTGCTTGGTAGATCACAGCATCATGGGCATGTAAGCTAAAGCCATGATCTGTCAGAGGGTCAGCAGGGAAAAATGCAAAGGAAGGGAATAGCAAGGGGATCTTCACAAAACGTCATACAATGCAGACTAAGTAAAATAAGTTGAGTGGCATGTACATAAAAGGAGATAAAAAGGCTGCAAAAAATACGTAGTACATGGCGACAGGAAGATAGTTAACCTCGTAAAATGTATTAACCTGGTGATCAGTTATGCAACCCTACGCAATCCAGAGTATAGCCAAAATAAAATCAACTGCTCATAATAGGAGACATACAGCTTGTAAACCTGATTCATGTAATCTGACCTGAGGAACACATATGTAGTGTTTACTTCTCTCTCTCCAGAGCCCCAAGTCCTGTGTCTTTTCTGCTGTTCCGTACCTCCATTATTGGCCTGATAACTTGACAAGTTCTCCGACACAGGAGATAAAAGCAGCTGGAAATTTGTGTCGGGGAGGGAAATTAGAGACAGATAAGCAGAGAGCTTGTCTATTCACAGTACAGCTCTGCAAGTTTCGTTCCTCTGCCTGTGTGGAGTGGGGTGTGTGCCTTTCCTTCAATCAGCTCACACACAGTGTATACCAAGACTCCACACCCACTGCTGAAACAGGAAGAACGATTTCTAACCCAATGTGCACTTTCTAAAGAGTCTAGAAAGCTGAAGACAGCAGATGTACATGCAAAACTTATGTAGGGAGATTTGTTTTATCCCTGTGTATCATCTGAAGCTATTCACTTCACTGGGTATATGTGAGGGTTTACATCCACTTTAAGTGGTAAAAGCCATCTGGTTTAAAGTTTAGTCTCAGCCCTTCCCCTAGGAGAGGCCAAGGTCCTGTGGCGATCACATTCTAAAGGCAGCAACACAAACTAGAAAGGCACATACAGTATGAAGTAGTAAACAGAGGCTACAGAAAGCATTAAAGTGAGAATTCTGCATTCAAATCTAGATTGAAATGTGAATTTCTAATTCAAATTTAGGTTTCAGCGTTTGCAAGGTAAAAATCCAATACTGTACGTTTCCCTTTGCAAGTGTAACAATGTTAATTTAACAACTTGGTGTTTGTATTCCCTGAGTTCCGTTACAACAGAATTGTTGCAGTTTCTCTTTTTTTCTAAATTTTCCTTAATCATATCAGCCACTGACTGGATTCTCATTGCCGTGATATTCTACATTAAAGCAGCTTATTAATTTTTAAGCTGTATGCCAAGCTACAAGGGCATTTCAGCAGATAAATGACACCTTTTGGGTCTCATGCACACTGAGGCCTCGTACACACGGACGGACTGTCCGCTGAAAACGGTCCGCCGGACCGTTTTCAGCGGACATGTCCGCCCGGAGATTTCTGTCCGATGGTTGTACACACCATCAAACAGAAATCCGTGCGTACACGATACGCGGCCGCGACGATGACGCAGCGACGTGCGCGGCCCTGGAAGGTCAATGCTTCCACCCATGCGTCGAACCACTTCGACGCATGCGAGGGCTTTCGGCCGATCGGACCTGTCCGGTGAGTCTGTACAGACGACCGAACATGTCTGACGGACAGGCTTCCAGCGGACAGGTTTCTTAGCATGCTAAGAAACATTTGTCCGCTGGAAACCTGTCCGATCCGCCGGAAAATTGTCCGGTCGGACGTACAGACGACCGAACATGTCCGCTGAAACTGGTCAGCGGACCAGTTTCAGCGGACATGTTCAGTCATGTGTACGGAGCCTGAGCGTTAAATACACCGCTTTTAGGAGAATCTTGTATTTTTTTTCTGCCTCCATGTTAGTCTATGGGGTTTATTTACCCAAGGCAAATCCACTTTGCACCATTATTATTATAGAGGATTTATTAACTACTTGCCGACCAGCCGCCGTCATTCTACGGCGGCAGGTCGGCTCTCCTGGGCGAGAGCACGTAGTATAACGTCAGCTCTCTGAGCAGCCACTAGGGGCGCGTGTGCGCCGCCGGAGGCGCGTGCGTGCCCCCCGCTCGCCCCCGACTCCCGTGCGTGTGCCCGGCGATCGCCGCCGGGCACACGCGATCGCTCGTTACAGAGCGGGAACCGGGAGCTGTGTGTGTAAACACACAGCTCTCGGTCCTGTCAGGGGGGGAAATGCTGATCTTCTGTTCATACAATGTATGAACAGAGGATCAGTGTTTCCCCTAGTGAGGCCACCCCCCCCCCCCCCCACAGTAAGAACACACCCAGGGACATACTTAACCCCTTCCTCTGCCCCTTAGTGTTAACCCCTTCACTGCCAGTGGCATTTTTATAGTAATCCAATGCATTTTTATAGCACTGATCGCTATAAAAATGCCACTGGTCCCAAAAATGTGTCAAAAGTGTCCGAAGTGTCCGTCATAATGTCGCAGTACCGAAAAAAAAAATCGCTGATTGCCGCCATTACTAGTAAAAAATATATATTAATAAAAATGACATAAAAATACCCCCTATTTTGTAAACGCTATAACTTTTGCGCAAACCAATCAATAAACGCTTATTGCGACTTTTTTTTACGAAAAATATGTAGAAGAATACGTCTCGGCCTAAACTGAGGAAAAAAAATGTTTTTTTTATATATTTTTGGGGGATATTTATTACAGCAAAAAGTAAAAAATATTCATTTTTTTCAAAACTGTCGCTCTATTTTTGTTTATAGCGCAAAAAATAAAAACCGCAGAGGTGATCAAATACCACCAAAAGAAAGCTCTATTTGTGGGAAAAAAAGGACGCCAATTTTGTTTGGGAGCCACGTCGCACGACCGCGCATTTGTCAGTTAAAGCGACGCAGTCCCGAATCGCAAAAAGTGCTCTGGTCTTTGACCAGCAATATGGTCCGGGGGGTAAGTGGTTAAAGCTCAGACAGTTCGCGGAGCGCTTTACAACATGGGGCAGACAGTACACTTACAATACAAATCAATACAGGAGGGATCAGAGGGCCCTGCTCATTAGGGCAATCTAGTGCACTTGGAAGTGCAGTCACTGTAGATCTGAGGGGGACATGCAAGGAAAATAAAAAACAAAATTTTTGCTTGTACATGATTGAATAAAATCAGCAGAGCTTCCCTTCATTTCAGATCTTCCCCTCATATTTACAGTGACTACCATTCCAATAGCACTTTCAAGTGCATTTGCCTTTAGTAAATCAACCCCATAGTGTTAATGCAAATATAGGCATTTAGGAGGTAGGAGTGTTTAACCACTTCCTGCCCAGGCCAATTTTCAGCTTTCAGCACTGTCGCACTTTAAATGACAATTGCGCGGTCATGCAACACTGTACCCAAATGACCAATCACAAATAGAGCTTTATTTTGGTGGCATTTGATCACCTCTGCAGTTCTTATTTTTTGCACTATAAACAAAAGAAGAGGGACAAGTTTAGAAAAAAAAAAAACACCACAAATCTTTTCCTCAGTTTAGGCCGATATGTAGTCTTCTACATATTTTTGGTAAAAATATAAAAAAAAAAAAAATTGCAATAAACGTATACTGTATTTTTCGGACCATTAGATGCACTTTTTTCCCCCAAAAAATATGGGGGAAAATGTCTATGCGTCTTATGGTCCGAATGAACATCTGGCACCGCCCCCCGCCGCCGATGTCAACGCCTCCGCCACAACAAAAAGCCCCCCCAGATGCATGAAAAACCCCCGACCTGTACTTCCAAGTCCCGGTTCCCGCGGCCTCCTCCCGCACAGTTGCCGCATCCGCCGATGCCCAGCTTATTGCTCCAGCCGCCGCTGCAGGCACGGAGGTGCCTGGTCAGTGACAAAGTGATCTGCAGCCTTGTGAATATTACAGAACACTGCCCCACTATGCACCTCGTCATGCCGCCCAGACTCTGGTAGGACACTATTGTGAGAGGAGAGTGGGGAGAAATTTATGGCAGCCAAGGAGTGAGTGGATGGAAGGCTGTGCTGCTTTTGGAGGACAGGTGACAGCCCGCTCTGCTGGGACTTGTAGTGCCTCTGTGGGGGGCTGATATACGGCAACCTGCTCTGCTGGGACTTGTAGTGCCTCTGTGGGGGGCTGAGATATGGCAACCCGCTCTGGTGGAACTTGTAGTGCCTCTGTGTGGGGACTGAGGATTCCTCAGTTTCCCCACGGTATAGGGCACTACAAGTCCCAGCAGAGCAGGCTGCCATATCTCAGCCCCCCACAGAGGCACTACAAGTCCCAGCAGAGCGGGCTGCTCTTACAGAACAGGAGAAGCAGCTGGGGGAGGGGGGGGTTTGTACTGGGAGGGGAGAGAAGACGGCACAAGTTTGAGATGGGGAGGATTTTTTTCTGAGAGTGAGGATTTATGCTGGGAGGGATTTCTTTGGCACAGGTCAGGTTGCATTTCATGGGCACTGGTAAATAGTTTAGTGGACCATTCGGTTCAGAATATTTTTTTTTCTTGTTTTCCTCCTCTAAATCCTAGGTGCGTCTTATGGTCAGGTGCGTCTTATAAAGCGAAAAATACAGTAATTGATTAGTTTGCGCAAAAGTTATAGTGTCTACAAAATATGGGATATATTTATTGCATTTTTTTTACTAGTAATGGCAGTGATCTGCGATTTTTTATTATGACTGACAGTGCGGCGGACATATCGGACACTTTTGACACATTTTTGGGACCATTCACATTTATACAGCGATCAGTGCTATACAAATGCACCGATTACTGTCTAAATGTCACTAGCAGGGAAGGGGGTTAACACTAGGGGGTGATCAAGGGATTAAATGTGTTACCTAGGGAGTGGTTCTAACTGTAGGGGGAGGGGACTCACAAGGGGAGGAGACCGATCAGTGTTCTGGGAACACACCATCGGTCTCCTCTCACCTGATAGGACGTGGATCTGTGTGTTGTCCTCTCTCCACAAACACATCCTGTTGCCTGGACAATAAATGTGCAACTGCAGAATATGTTCAGTGCTCTGCTTCCTTTTTTTTTTTTAAACAGTTCCTTGTCAGCATGTTTGTATGCAACACAAGTGATTAGTTTCCAGTCCTGCCCTTATCTCTCCCAGACTTAGCACTGCTTTATCAGGGATTAAAAGAGGCTGGTACTAAGCCACATTCAGGTACTAACCCTAGCTGCACTAAAAAAAAAGAAAAAAGCACTTGCCCATTTTTTCATGCTGTGTGCGGCAACCTTGTACACCTTACATTCACAGCATAACAAAAGCATGATGTAAGAAACAATTCTAATGCCCAAGGACAGCCATAGAATTAAAGGTTAGTTCACCTTTCCAGAAAAAAAAAAATGTATAAATACAAATATGTTTGCAAAAAAAAAAAAAATTGCATTTATAATTTTTTTCCTGCAGGAGCCTGGAAAGCATTGCATTCATGATCAGTGGATCAGGGTTGCAATGTCAGGCTTCTTCATATAAGCCCTGCAGCTTTCTGACTGTACCTTCATACTGCTCTGTTTGAAAGCTGCAGGGCTTGTGCATCAGCACTCTGGCAGTTCATTCAAAACCAGAAGAAAAAAAAACAAAAACAAAACAAACACACATCAGCTGAGATGGATGACGGTACATGCTATTCATTCACAGGAAATTGTGAATAAATGACTCAGCTGTGTGGGCGGAGCACTGCACGGCCGCATTCTTTTCAAAGAGTGACAGCAGGTGCAGGGTAAAGATTCCCCACCCACTGTCACACTGGCAGCAGGACCTGTAACATGTTAAATGTTACACCCCAAATACGGGAGGGACATGTATCATGTTCAAAAAGGTGAACTTAATTCAGCCATAGATGGAGCGATTTTCTTGCCTGCAACCACGGGTTAGTGTTGATGGGGAGATTCCCTCCAGCGGAGCCATTGTGTTTTCTCAGCCGGAGGGTGGAGGAAGCCAGCCCTGTCAGGAGAACGGAGTGATTATGCTAGCGGCTATAATAAATCGCATGCAAAATTCGACAGGCTGGTTGTACCCAAGTTGATCGATCAACTTGGGTCCATTCAGCCTGCCCATATATGCAGGGATTTGAATCGTCTATGGCTGGCTTATGACTTTAAGGCTGG
This sequence comes from Rana temporaria, assembly GCF_905171775.1. Taxonomy (NCBI): domain Eukaryota; kingdom Metazoa; phylum Chordata; class Amphibia; order Anura; family Ranidae; genus Rana; species Rana temporaria. Next base: position 196,458,440 of record NC_053491.1, on the reverse strand, counting down.
GTTTACACCTATGCGAACTGGGTGCGAGTTTGCCTGCATCTAATTCACACGGCAGGAAATTGTGAACGGCTCTCTATGGAGCTGGTCACATATCTCCATTGCAGCTGCATAGTGGCTTGCACAGGAACGTCTTTGGCTCAGTTTCAGGGCCAAATTCAGACAAAAATTTGGCCCCGATTAGTTCCTGAAACAGAGAACAGGGACGAACCGGACTCCTGCTGTGAGCCGAATCCGTCGGACCCAGCCTAAAGGATAAGTTCATCTTCGACAGCATGCAACACCCCAAGGGGGTGTAACATGCACCAGCCCCCCCCATTCTCCCCTGTAACAGTGGGTAGGGGTTCTTCTCCCTGAACCCGCTATCACAATAAATGAACTGCATTGTGACAGATGGCTTGAAGTTCTCAATGAAATGCAAGGACACTGGTGAGCGCTCTTGTTATTCATTGATATTCCTGCTCTTCAGTAACCATCTGCCCATATGGGATGTACAGGCTATACTGAGAGTCTGGAGGCACCTGGCATTGCACCCGTGATCTGATCACAAGTGCATTGCTTTCCTGACTCCTGTGGGAAAAAATTATAAAATGCACTTTTTATTTTTTTAAAATATGTGCATTTAGGGCCAGATTCTCGTATATCCGGCGTATCTGTGAGGCGGCGTAACGTATGTCATTTACGTTACGCCGCCGCAAGTTTTACAGGCAAGTGCTTTATTCACAAAGCACTTGCCTGTAAAGTTGCGGCGGCGTAGCGTAAATCACCCGGCGCAAGCCGGGTAGGGGGCGTGGAGCATTTAAATTAAGCGCGTTCCCGCGCCGAACGTACTGCGCATGCGCCGTCTGGAAAATATCCCAGGGTGCATTGCTCCAAATGACGTCGCAAGGACGTCATTGGTTTCGACGTGAACGTAAATGGCGTCCAGCCCCATTCACGGACGACTTACGCAAACGACGTAAATTTAAAAATTTTGACGCGGGAACGACGGCCATACTTAACATTGGTTGCCCCTCATATAGCAGGGGCAACTTTACGCTGCGCAAATCTAACGTAAACGTCGTAACTTCACTGCGTCGACCGCGCGTACGTTTGGGAATTCGCGTATTTTGCTAATTTGAATACTCGACGGGGAAAACGACGGAGGCAACACCTCACCCCAAAAAAAAAATGCATATAAGATCCGACAGCGTAAGAGCCTTACGCCTGTCGGATCTAATGGATATCTAGAGAATCAGTCGCATAGATACGACGGCCCAGATTAGGACTTACGACGGTGTACATTGCGTTGCGCCGTCGTAAGCCCTTTGAGAATCTGGGCCCAATTGTTTTTTCCCCCAAAAGGTGATGATCTCATGTGTATGGATAATTTTGGAGAAGATTATCATTGGAGTCAATGTGTTATGCACAATAACAGTTGCAATAGCCACAAGTTTATAGAAATTAATCATATAAAACAAACAGAATTGTTGGTGTGATTAAAAAAAGCATCCAGATTATGTCTAGGTAACAGAAGTGTTTTCCCGGGACACTGATCTTATTTCCTGAAGAATCACTTCCATTAATCACCACTCCTCTCTCTCCCCCTGCCCATTAACTTAGCAGGACATATAGCACTTTGCAGATAAGCCAAACACATTAAATTCAGGCTTACAATGTGCAGCTGCATTTTAACAAGGAGGATGCTATGGAAACGCCAGCTCAAGGCCTTAATTTGATTAGTGCCCATTTCATTTTGGAAAGTATCATGTTGCACACATTATGGTGCTAAAATATGGGCAGTCATTTCACACATCCTGATTTTAGCCAGTTTTCTTGGCTTCGTAATATTTAGACACAATCAGCAACACCTTTCTACGAAAGACTCCCAGCTTTAAAGTGCATTTCCACCCTTGCCGCAATATCGAGATAACACTTACTTTATATTTGTTACATGTTCTCTTTTACATAAGAGAACTTTAAAAATGCAATGTTAAGAAGGGGTCCGGGGAGTTTATGTTTACCATCATTAACGTTCACATTCTGCGATTAAATGGAGAGGCAGGATGGCCACATCACATCATCTCCTTCTCGTACAATCAGAGAATGCTTTGTATTCCTTGAGAAAAGTGCACTCTGAATCAGGGGCGGACTGACCATTGGGACTCTCGGGCACTGCCCGAGGGCCCCATGCCACTAGGGGGCCCCATCAGGGTTGCCAGGCTCAATAAAACCAGGGACAGTATGTAAAAATCTGTGTTTTTTTTACATCTGTCCTGATATGTCTGAAACCAACATGCTTTTGATGTGAAAATCCTGAGATTTTAGCTGCCCCGCCTCTGCACTGCCTCCTGGCGTGGTGGCCATCTGTAAGCCCGGGGGCCCCATAAACTTCTATTGCCCGGGGGCCCCATGAGTTGTCAGTCCACCCCTGAATGGTGCCCACGGTAAGAGAGCAACCCACTGTGGTTACTATGCAACTGTGCAGTTGCTGGGCACGGGACCCAGAGTACAGCAACTATTGCTGTATCACAGTGATTTCCAGCTTTCACAGGAATCTCACAGGTATGGAATATACATACTTACATTGGTCCAGCTTCAGCCAATGTACCTTTTCTACAGGATGCCAAGGTTGGGTCCCAGACAGGTGCTATGTGGCACCAATAAATGTGTTGTGGTCCCTTTAAGGCAGTGGTTCTCAACCTTTCTAATGTCGTGACCCCTTGATAAACATTTCACAAATTGTGGGGACCCCTAACAGTAAAATTATTTTCGTAGCGTGGAACCCGTACTACAGTGGTGTTTCGCAGCAGTGACACCTATGTGCTGAAATCAGGAGATAGGGTCTCCTTCAGCCCCTCCCACTTCACTTTCCTCACCAGTCAGCTGACTTCTAGTCTCTGCCCCCCAGCCATGCCGTAAACTGAATGGGCATCTGCAAAGAGGCTAAGTGGGCGGCCGCAGGCTCTAGGAACAGCCCAGCTGGGCGGCCAAGAAAAGGCTGGGAGAGCGGTGTGGGCTCCAGAAACAGGCCAGGATTTGGTGACCCCTGGCAAATCATCATTCGACCCCCAAGGGGGTCCCGACCCCCAGGTTGAGAACCACTGCTTTAAGGGAAATGTTTTCGGTACTCAGGAGTCTCACCCGTGATGGGTGAGGAATTCTGGGCGAGTAAGGTAGAGGAGAGGAGTGACTCGCAGTCCTCTCTTAGTAGTGGCTTATTTGGGACCCGGAATTTGAGGTCCAGAGTGACTTTCGGGTGGGAAAAGGGCCTCCGCTACTGACTATGGGGACTGCAGTCCCTACAGGGTTAAATTGGTTTTAAAGGCTTAAGGCTTTTTACCTTCATGCAGCATTCTATGCATGAAGGTAAAAGATCTTCTGTGTGCAGCAGCTCCACCATACCAACCAAATACTCACCTGAGCTCCCTCTCGATCCAGCAATGTGTACAAGAGCGGAGCTTCTCTCAGGTCTCTCATTCCTTATTGGCTGAGACAGCAGTGGGAGCCATAGGCTCCTTCTGCTGTCATTCACAGCCAGTAAGCCAATGCGGAGAGAGAGGGGGTGGGGCCGAGACGTGGCTCTGGAGCGAGCACGCACCAGTGCCCCCAGAGCAAGCATCTTGCTATTGGGGGCACTGGCTGAAGAGGAGGAGCTAAGAGCGCCGGCATGGGACCCAAAGAAGGAGGATTGGAACTGCTTTGTGCAAACTACTACTACAGAGCAGGTAAGTATGACATGTTTTTTTTTTTGTTTTTTTTATAACAATCGCTTTAAAGCAACCTCCAGGAATCAGCACATAAGGCAGGAGGCTCCTAGCTAGTGCTATGGGGTGGAGTAGGAGTTCAGAGCAGACCTGGCTGCGTTCTGCATGTGTGAGGAAAACGGACAAACATCTAAAGCTGGATGCTGCTAACTTGGCGGTAAAGCCCTTATATGAATTTTACATGCCCGATATTTTAGTTTATGCTGGAGATAAGTGGACTTTGCGTTGTGTTTGCCAAAGTTTTGTTTTGCTGCTGGAAGCTATATTCTGTTTGCTTTAAAGAAAAATAGACTTTTAGGTTTACAATAAATGGCTGTTGCACACGATCCCGATGTGCTATACTCCCTGAACTTTACATTATGCAATAAAATCCATACCTGCATTTCAGCTTCAAAGATCCCAAGGCTTGGGTGGTACATTGTATGTTAATGCATTTTTAAACCAATCAATCCCTAAACGCCTAGTATGTACGTCAATCCCTAGACTAGCTTGAAGCTTGTGGACCCCGATGCAAAAGTTAAACTATAAAAAGTTTAGGATTAATTTTTAGGTATGCTGTAATAGAATCACTTAAAAACATATGATGGGCAGCACAGTGACCAATGCCCTGTACACACGATCGGAATGTCCAATGGCCTAAAATCCGATGGAATTTTTCATCGGAATTCCGTTCAAGCTGTCTTGCATACACACTATCAGACCAAATTCCGACTGTCCAAAGCGCAGTGACGTAAAACACTACGACGAGCCAAGAAAAATTAAGTTCAATGCTTCCGAGCATGCGTCGACTTAAATCTGAGCATGCGTGTTTTTTTTTCTCCATCTGAGTTGCACAGAGATGATAGGAATTTCCTATCGTTTTTTTATTTCCTCATCGAAAAAAATACAACGTTCTATTTCTAAACATCGACGGAAAAAAGTCTGATGGGGCCCACACACGATCGGAATTTCCGATGAAAAAAAATTGTTTTCATCGGAAATTCCGATCGTGTGTACACGTCATAAGTGTTTAGCACTTCTGCCTAGCAGCACTAGGGTCGTCGGTCGAAACCCAACCATGGCACTACCTGCCTGGAGTTTATTTTCTCCCTTTCCTCCATGTACTCCGATTTCCTCACACACTCCAAAGAACATGCTGGGGTAATTGGCTCCTGTCTAAATTGGCCTTCGTATGTGTACGTGCGAATGAGAGTTGGGACCTTAGATTGTAAGGTCCCTGAGGGCAGGGACTGATGTCAATGTACAAGATACTGTAGATGTAAAGCTCTTCATAAATTCAATTGAATTGTGCTATACAAGTACCTGTAAGAATAATAAATATAATGTGTATTTCTCAAACTTGGCTTCAAAAGGTGAAATATACAAAAAGTGTATGTAAACCTTAAAGTGATATTAAAGCAATTTTTTTTTTATTAAAAAAAGGGGGTACAGTAATACATTGGATTGCGATTAACGCGGTTTACAAGCGTTTCACAATGCAAGCTAGTTTTTTTAAATCCCGACTTCGATTTGCAAGCACGGTCTTGCAAGACGAGCAGGATTCAAGCCAATCGGGTGTGCAGTGCTGCATTTGGCATTATTTTTTTGTACCTGTTTATTGGTGTGATAAAACATGGAGGAAACGTGCATGTATTAAAAAGATGTTCTAAATATGTTTTTTTTATTATTATTTTTTTGTTGCCTTGGTATACGCTTTAAAATGACCGCCTACGGCTATAGTGATGATTATTTAACCAACTGATGACAATCGTGAAATTATTGCCACATGGATTTTGTGTTTGCACGCATGAATTTATTTAATTAGCAAAGAGATATAATCTCTTTATATAGCCGGACCATAGGCTTAGTGACATTACCTAGAAAGAGTTGCTGCAAAGAATTGATAGGCAGCATTAGATTGAATTTTTTAATTGTTTGCCTGGAAAACAATGGGCACACCAACACCTCTATTATTTTCTTAAATGACTGTCACTCATTACGATATTCTGTGTGGATAAAGGGGAAAGGTAGACAACTGCATGTAAATATATTTCACCTTACAAAAAAAAAAAATTTTCAGAATCTGATCCGATTGTGCCTTATATTTCGGCCTTCTGACTACCATTGACAGAGGCGGTCATTGTTGGGTTCCCTTTTGAAAAATACAAAATTGAATTGCTGCCATGCAGACTTTTCTGCCTCAATAGTTTGATTCACTGACCATAACAAGTATTTTTTATTTTTTTTGCATAGCTGTTCCTGATCAGGGATGCAGAAAGTATGTAAGCCACTCACTGGATCAGCATTATGGCTTCTTACATATATAAGAAAAGCACATGGGAAACCAGCTCACCTCATCTGCAGTGCCAGATCCTAGCCCGCTACAAACGTCTGCGTGCAGTCTCCTGATCTTAGATGGTAAAACGGCCAGTCAGCTAGCAGTTTCAAGATGTCTACAATGGCCTTAATTTCACATCGAAGAGGCCTCCTAGCTGACCTGTTTGCAGTTGATTATATATGTTGTGCAGCGCCCTGCTCCTGTTGGGTAGGCGCCATTTGTAAATTTAAGGTATCTGAGCTGTAGTTTAGCTCAGAATGATTATGCTAAATTATTGGTTTCTGTTCCAGTTCAGCTGCGTTGCTTGTTTTCCACTTGGCTGTGGGTGTCGCTGTCACCACGGGTCAAGTTTGGAAATGCAGCGGGTTGGGTGCATTGAGTATTTTCTCCCAGAAGCAATTCAGCAGGCGTGGTCCCCGGGACAGACACTGTTCTGGTGGGGTCTTCCGATCCTGACCTGAGGGCCCTCCTGGCCTCAGGGATGTGCTAGCAGTTTTCTTTTCGGCCTCGGGGCCTGCTAGCCTGAGGTTCCCCGTTTCTGGGGCCTACTGGTCCAGTGATGGTCCTGTGCCGTCTTCTCTGCAGTAAGAAGCCGATCAATTGAGGATTCAATTAGAGGACCCATCCTGGCCAATCTACCTCACAGTGCTGCCGGCTGGCTGAAAGATCCTGGTACTGTGAGGCTGTGTCTTTGGAACTTTTTCAAAGTGTGTGTGTGGTTACACGGTCCTGTGGCAGAGGACTGTGCAACGACTCGACGGCACTCATCAAGTCTGTGGCAGGGACTTTTGAACGAGCTTCGCACCGGCTGCTAGGTCAGTGAGAGAGGCCTATCCGGTGGTTGCTGAATCCAGTGTGGAAACTGGATCCAAGAACGTACCCATGATCCGCAAAGCAAGGTACCTGAATCTCCTCTAACCCTCGCTCCATCCCTCCGTCTGATCTTGCTTAATAAATCCTTGGAAAAAGAGAAAGTGTTGGTGCAGACCTTTGTGAATAACTCTTCAAGGAGGACCCCTAAGATAAATGTGGTAAGGTAACGGCAGACCCAAATTCAAACCAGCAGCTCCTACGGGGGTAGTGCTACAGTAAAATTTACAAATCACAATTTTGGCAAGAGTCTTTCGTCATGGTTTTCAGAAATGAATGGGCATTTTCTGTCTTATATGTCATCTATGCCTGTGGACTTCCAGTTCCACCTTGTATATTATTGAGATGATAACAAAAAACACACAACCTCCTAAAGTTGTCTTTTGCCTTCATGGATGCACTTGTAAATTTTTGCATTTGGGCTGAAATTCTCCTTTAATGTGCCATTTTCAGAATAATCGGTAATATTAAATTGCCTTTACTGAATCACCATAGGACTCAGCGCTGGCAATCTCACTATGCTGATAAAAACCTCTCCCCCAATATCAACTTTCAAGCCTTAGTAAGACGGTGAAAAACATCATTAGCTCATGCTGAGTGGGAGAGAGACATCTGTTCATATTCCAAAGCCAAGGACACATTGCCTGCAGTTTTAAGAATAAGTGCACTTTTAACACGCCATAGCCCATTGAAAATAAATAGTCCAATTGGACAACGTTATACCAATAAACTGTAAACGTGCTTACTTTTGGTCTTAGGAGCCAAGCCTGAGTTTTCTAATGATCTGTATAATGCATTCATTTATACAGTGTACTATGTGCACCAATGAAGGTATCACTGGGCCCCAATTACACTCATCCTTCACTAATGTTCCTAATCCACCTAGTGATGCCTTCTTTCTAGGGCTGTGGAAATTAACTTTTAATTAATCGATTAATCTTTAATTTTTTTGATCAATCAAAATTATTTTGATTTGTACTCACCTCTCCGCTGGCTTCAGGGAGTTCTGTCGGAGAATCCGGCCACCCGCGGGGCTTGCCCTGTCCATCTGAAGGGCTCCTTTGCTGTGCCTTCATATCTGCATGTCGGCGGGACCTCACTATCTGCCACACACAAGGGATGTTACACTTCCCTCCATCAACCTGGGATTCTACAACCATCCCCTGGGAGTTGTGATAGTTCCCTTCACGGGACATCTACATGCCGACGGACTGATTTGAACTTCTCCTCATCTGGATTCAGCAGTGGTATCGTTGTACACATTTTTATACCAGTATCATACTTGGCTATATGTTTTTATGACTGCTTTTGTTACCGTTTGGTATTACTCGCACCATTTTTACAGTTTATGTAGCTACATCGATTTTATCTCCAGTGCAATATTTATTTGGTTACCTACTTGAAGACTATAAAAGTTTTAATGCTATTCCCATCGAGCGTGGCCTTTGTGTGTTTTTTGTATCCTGCTATCCATTTTTCCAGTGGTTGGTAGCTGCACTGGGAATCAGCCTGCAAGGAGGAGATCAGCTAAAAGTAGTTGGATCTGAATGTGCGTTATAATTAATCGAAATTAGTCGATTAATCGATTAAAAACAAAATTGATTAATCGAACACAAAAATTTTGGGCCAAATCCTCAAAAGAGATATGCAGGCGGAACTGCTGTTCAGCCTGCGTATCCCTGTGCCTATCTTTGGAACTGATCCACAGAAGTATTTTTCCAAAGATAGGCATAAGATCTGACATCTGTAAGACACTTACACTGTCAGATCTTAGGATGCAGTACCGTATCCGCCGCTGGGGGCATTTCGAGTCGAAATGCCGCTTTGCGTATGCAAATGAGTACTTAGGCAGATCCACAAAGCTTTTTAGCTTTGTGTTTTCTGCGTAAGTTACGTTTTGCATGCGTAAAATTAGGGATGCTTTTACAAGGTGTAAACTGTTTACACCTTGTAAAAACATACCTTTTTTTCGATCGCCGCTATTTTTTTTAAATTTCAAATTTTATTTTTCGCCGCGTAACTTTTTTTTTCCCGACGCAACTTTATTGTCCCGTCGCAATCCACAAAGCCCGACGTAACGTAATTTTGCGCGCTGCCCGTCGGGAAAAATGACGTCACACGCATTCGCAGAACGTCCGGCGCGGGAGCGCGCCTCATTTAAATTGTCATCGCCCCCTGGATGAGAAGACCGCCTTGCGACGGAGGCACTTAAGTTACACAGGCGAAAATTTCTAGGTAAGTGCTTTGTGGATTGGGCACTTCCGCCAGTGTAACTTAACTGCTGAAAGTTAAGTTAGGCAGGTTTTTTGTGGATTTGCGCCATTGATCAGTAACAGCCCTACTTCTTTCATATAACAGGATTGTTCCTTTAGCCATTCTCGGACACAAAGTAAACCAATTTATTTGTGTAAGGGCGTTATTCTTTAAACAATGTTAAACGTTAATTTTTGTACATAAATACATATACATAGATGGATTTTTTTTCGTATCATCATGGCCACTCTATCAAATATGGCACAAAAAAAAAAAAAAGGTAGACAAGAAATAATCCTTTTCTTTTTAGAGGACTATACTCCTTTACCACGGGAACAATTTAGATTTAAACTCAAGACAAGGTTCTTTCCATTTATTGTCATTGTCAGAGCTCCACCTCTGTATTACCCTAAGATATTAGGATGCACTTATTTCCCTTGGTAAATTATAAAAAAAAAAAAAAAACGTATTTACCACTAATGCAGCTGTTATTTGATTTAATTAAATAAAAAAACACTAGGGTCTGCCCTGCCCATTCCCCTCCTGAAAATGCTGATTGCCAGGTAGTCTTGCTGATTCAGTAATGCTCAGAAAGACTTACAACAAGCATGCAGATCAAGAGTTCTGAAGTCACTTTGACTTTGGCTGCTGCGTGGTTGTCACATGTCAGTGACTCAAAGTTTTGAGACAGAAACAATCTGGCAACTAGCAAGATAAGCTTTGCAATAGCAGCACCCACATTTCCCTGAAGGTTTCTTTTAAAGGACGAAGCATGTCGGCTACTGTTGATCTCATTTTTAAATGCTAGTTGCCTGGCTGTCTCTAGCTTCAATGAAACCTTTAAAAGTAGAACTTTAGGACTAAAAGAAATAAAATAAAAAAATAAGGGCAAACATGCAGGAATTTTAATAGACAGACATGCTTTGTCTCTCTTGCATTAAAGTTACCTACCTGCCTGCCGGCCCTTGAACAGTCAGCTGCGCACTCGCAGCGGACTGTACAGATTTGACAATGCTGAATCCGACTGAACTTTTGAGCATGTGCAGGAGTGACTTCACCCCTGCCCAGCCAATGAACACGGATGGCAATCGAGACCTGGAGGTCAAACGCCTGGGCGGGGAGCTCTGCGAAGCCACATCACTGGAGCCGAGGTGGAACTAGTTCCGCTTTAATAAGGAAACAAGATGATGACCTTTAATGCCCTTGCCTTTTGTAGAGGCTGGTTGTCTGACTACCCTACGCAGTCAAAGGCTTCAATACTTTGAGTCAGTCAATGACAAAAAATCATTGATCAGGTGTTCTACATAATTATTTCATTGGATCTGCTTGACTACATGTTACCTTCAAAAGCAGATAGGGAAAGGGACTAACCACTCCAGATGGATGTGCTTGGTACTTTGGTCTCCTCTCAGAAACCACGAGTGGTGGCAATGCGCAGAGCACGAGACAAGAAAATATGTATGGACAGCCGCACTCCAAAATAACCTTTTGGTTGCCTTTACTGGTAAAATAGGATAAAAGCACTACAAGCCACAACAAAAATAGGACACACATCTGACGCGTTTCGCACTAATGCTTAGTGCTTAGTCATAGATTTCCTTCAAAAGCAGAAAGAAGGAGGGTAAACAGAGAAAATGCACAAAGTGGCAATGACAGCAATAAGTCAACAGATGTAATTGCACTCAAATCGCTCCAGTGGGGCACTTTTTGGAAAGAATAGAAGAGTCTGAAATACCTATGTAGCATTTCAATAGCCAATTCATAATAAAAAATAAATAAAGTTATTTCAGGCATAAAACCTTTGGTACATTTTTTTTATTATTCTTTGTTATTCTTCAATCAAGTAAGATCCTCATATTATTTAAAAAGGGGTTTTACAAACTGAGTCCATTTGGCAGTTTTGCATGCCTGTCCAGAAAACAAAGTAAAACTTGGGATCAATTGCTTGCTGTGAATCCTCTACAATGCACCAAAATTAGCATATAGAGCATTATCAACAGCGCCAAATTACATAAAGCCATATAAATTGAATTCCAAAATGCCTGGGGCTGAGCCTTGCCAGGAAGCAACATTACTTTTAAAGCTAAAAGACAATTCTGTAAGTCATTAAAGACTAACCCTTTGGTCTGAAAAAGTCATAAATGAACTCTAGGGTTATCAGTAGAAAGACAAAAAAAAAAAACGTACGTCTGTGGAAGGCTCTCTGTATGCAATCAAATTGATCAGGCAGCTTAGAAGACATGGAATTATAACCAACATAATATGCCACTCTGTGGAAGGCCAGATTTATGTTTTCTTCCTCCCTCCTATACCTCAGTAGACTGGCTAGCTTTTTAATTAAAAGTCTACATTTGGCTTTAAACAGGAAACTAACAAACAGTCTTTCAAATGTGAGGAAAGATTCAATCGTATCACCAACTTCAGTGCACACCACAGTGTCAATCCAATCTCCTTACCAGAAATAAATGGAAAACAGGCATATATCAGAGCTCTGTAATGGTTTCAGCTCAACTCTCTGGTCAGACTACTCGATATGGCTGAATCACATAGAAAGAACCAGCATCAGACACCGCTCATGGAACCCAAGTAACCAGGACATCCAGCACCAGGTATAGCAGAAAACATTTCCTCCCAGTCATGTGGATGACATCACAGATGCGGGCGGCGGATGATGTCGCAGGACCCCTTCGTTAGGCATGTGACACATGCCTTATCAAAGGGGTCCTACATGGTTCTTAAACATTGCACTACACTGCTTTATGGTGTGAACTTTGAGTTAAAAAAACTTTTGGATGAAATTGATGATCCTTTGTGTGCTGGCGAATATCTACGTATTGTATGGGTTCCAGTATCCAGCTAGTGATCGCTACAGCACCCAGCAGCCTAAAGAGCTTATTCCAGGAATTTGTGCTCTGCCCTAAAACTTGCCACAACAGATGAACAGAGCAGTTGGGGTGCAGTGGTGAAAGAGGGGTGCAAAGTTGAAAAAAAGGTGAGCACTGGTGAAAGAGGGGGGTACGGGGGGGCAAAGGTTAGCATTGGTGAAAAAGCGGGTAGCAGGGTGCAGAGGTGAGCACTGGTGAAAGAGGGATAAGGGGGGTTCTGAGGTGAGCATTGGTGACAGAGAGGTACAGGGGGTACAGAGGCGAACACTGGTGAAAGAGGGATAAAGGTGGTCCAGAAGTTGGCATTGATCAAAGAGGGGGTACAGGGAGGGTGCAAAGGTTAACATTGGGGTAAGGGTTACAGGGCTCAATGCACATACATACATTAGCACAAAGGTAACATTTTGTTACTCTGAATGGGGAACAGGCAGTACTGTATTTTGGCAGCCTGATCGCACATTTATCCAGCACAGCAAGGCTGGGACTACAGGATGCGGAAGGGGCAGAAGCTCTGGGCGTAACAATTAACTGGAAGCAGGGGGAGGGGGGCGCAGGTGAAGTTCGGTGTGCAAGCACCCTCGGGGGTTAAAGTCTCCTAGCTGAAGATACAGACAGAAAGCAGAGCTGCAATGGGGTGCCAAGTTCGTTCCTGCACCCAGCACCAGTCTAAACTACTGTACATACGCCTGACAGGTGACTTCTAGTTCTGTAGTGGGGGGTGGAGCTCTATGTACTGGGGGGAGAAAGGGGGGGTGAGGCTTGTAGTGAGGAAAGGGGAGGGTCAGAGTAAGGAGGAGGGGTTATAGATCACACCAGGTACTACAGCTCCAATGTTGCCAATGAAGATTAAGTCTAATGTCACACACCGTTGTCAGCTTGTCTGGTTACTCACAGTGGCTAGCTGCTGCCATAACGATATTCCTCTTCAAACAGCTGACGTATAACAAAGGCGGACGGTCGGCAAGGGTTAAAATAATGTTCAGGTTTCTGGGAAACCTTAATAAGAGCAATCCATTGGGGGACATTACAAAAAAATGCCCTTTATATTGGTGGTCAGTGGAAAGAATGTCCGGCACTTACATACAGCTATGCGAATATGAAGGAATATCTGGACAGCGATCGGCTGTCCAAATAGTCCTTCTTTTTCGTATTGCTACATGCATTGCCAGCACCTGTGGCTCCAGATTCGGTGAAGAGGTTCAGCATTCAAATCTTCTGCCTTGAGCGGTGACTCCCTTTCTCTCTCTGTTCCTAGACCTTACATATAGCTAAATAGATAATTAGTGTCATACTGCTTGATTGGTCAAGTGGTTTGGCCCTGCCAATATGCACCATAAAACAGAAGATAAAATAGCCACAGCTCAAGAAAACAATAACAACTTCTGGACAAACCTTGGTTAAGAATGGCTTTTCTAGGGTTTGATTTAGAATGTACTGTAGCAGAGTGGGTGAACGGTCTCAAGTCTATCTTAAACCATTTACAGCATGTCAAACATTTTTAGTATGATACTAAAGCCTAGTGCACACCACTCGTTTGTTTTCCTTCATCTCAGCAGATTGAATGAAAAAAAAAATTAAGAAGAGGGGCAAAAATTATCATATGAATCTGCAGAGGTGGGGGCACCGAAGTGCCAGAGTTCTCCCCTCCCTCCTTCTCTCCTTGTTTGTGTCCATCCAGAACTAGTGTTCTGAGCATAGGTGTGTGTCTGTCCAGAACTGATATGTGAGCATAGGGCAGCCTTCCAGCCTGGCATTGCTCGGTGGAGGGGCCGCTCCTCTTCCTGACACGAGGGTTCTAGTTTTTAGTGGCTGCCGAGTGCTGATGTGCAGGAATGAATTCCTCACACTGGGAGTATTGGATCCCGCACTGTCTCCACCAACTCCAGTTGGAATGTCTCCCACTCCCATCTCTATCTCAGGCTGCACAGAGAGAGAATCTAGGCAAGTCACAGTGTTCAGTGTGCTGGGGGATGGCATTCCCAGCATCCCTTTACACGTGCTCTGGGCTGCCCCTGCTCTAGATGTTTTATGGCATGATAGATTGCATAGGATACACAGCCCCTGCCCATTCCTGCGTCTAGTCCATCTACAGATGTGATGTATAATGAGATGTAAAGGGGAGGAGTTAGTAAAAGGACAACGCCCATGTGGGGGCACCAGAAATATTTCTGCACCCAGGCGCCTGTGACCCTAGGATCGGCCCTGTCGATGCATAAGGTTCTAAACCAGTTATTACCAAATAGGTATGTAATGTGATAACTGTAAAGATTCACAAACACACTGATGCAGTTATCATGCTTTTCAAATTACTGTACCTAATACTGCCATGCTGCATGTAGAAACAAAATACAGGTAGGTTAGCTTACAGCATTTAGTTAAAAGCAATACTGCACATTAGAGTGAAAAAGCAATTATGAGGCAAAACATTCATTTAGATGTATACATTTACACTGAACACCACCTGGTGATGACTATAGGCAATTCTTGCCTTAGTTACACCTTTCTAATTACAATGCAAAATAAGACTTCACCAGTCTGCTTACTATACCTAAACCAAATAGGTTGTCATCAACTGCTTGGGGGATCCCTAAACCTCCTTCTCTGCATACGCCTCTGTGCACATACCCTGTAATAATAATAATAATAATACAGAGAGGTTTTTCTCCAAACACTTTTTTATTACATGGGATTTTTATAGACTGATGGCCTGTAAGCTTTTGCACAATTTATTTCAGTCCATTAGACACCAAAAGTCTGTTCTTTCCATCACCACCTGTACTCTTCCCTTATACTGAATACCTGTTCATATAGTATGGTGTGGTCTGAGCCAGGATCTTGGCTTCTTTATAATTACAGGGCATTTGGCTCTGACACTAAGTAAAAATGGACAAAGTGTCCCCACCTTAAAAACCTTCCTCTATGATAAAGCTCCCCATAACACTTAACCTTCCCCCTACAGCAGTGGTTCTCAACCTTTCAAGTGCCGTGACCCCTTGATAGTGCAGTGCTGGTGGGGAGTTGGGATAAGTGGCAATGTTGGGGGGGGGGGTTCTGATCAGCCAACTTAGGTGCTCTTGATCAAGGTCATCTGCTGATCTGAGAACTGTAGTGGGGACTTTTAATGGGAACTATAATCACAGGTAGTGTTACTCACTGCGTCTCTGGCTTCACCGTGTCTCTGACTTTGTGGTGTCTCGTAGCAGTGACACCTCTACAGAAATCTGGAGATAGGGTCTCCTCCAGCCCCTCCAACCAGTCAGCTGACCTCTAGTCTCTGCCCCCCAGCCATGCCGTGAACTGAATGGGCGGCTGCAAAGAGGCTAAGTGGGTGGCCACGGCAACGCTGTATTCTGGCCTAGGCCAACAAGGCCCAGGCCTAGGGCAGCACGGAAAGTGTGACCGCTGGCTTGTGCTACACTGTTGGTGTAATGCAAGCTGTTTCTAATTTTGACTGTCCTATCATCCTGGACCACAAACCTTCCTCACTGTGCTATATGTTTTCTGCTGTACCATTGGCATGGTTATATCTTCTTAGTCCTCTCCATAAAATTTGTGCTTGAATTAGAACTATAGGCAATACTTTTTTCCATTTTGTATAGAGTAAGGGAGGGTTATAGCCCCTGTCAATTTTTTTACCATCCCTGTCCCATTGCAGAAATTTCTCTTCACTCTCTGTCCCATAGCTAAACAGGAAGTAATAGGAAATCTATGAAAATTAAGGGAATCCATTATCCCCCCCCCACCCCACCCAGGCATTGAGAACTAGTGTCCCCACTCGAAAATGTCAGGGTGGGTCTTAAACAGAAAGGGGTGTGGTCTTGACAGGAAGGGGGTTGGTCATATTTAAATTAGGGGGTGCACGAGTTTAGTCAGGCCTAGGGCAGCACAAAACCTAAATACACCACTGGGCCACAGGCTCCAGGGACAGTCCTGCTTTGTGACCCCTAAAAGGCTGTGAGAGAGGTGCGGGCTTCAGGTACAGCCCAGGATTTGGCGACTCCTGGAAAATCATCATTTGACCCCCAAGGGGGTCCCGACCCCCAGGTTGAGAACCACTGCCCTACAGGAACTCTTAACCTAACCTTAAACAGAACCCTTAAAGTAGACCTAAATCCAATCTCTAAATCAGGAGTCTTCAAACTACAACCCTCTAGTTGTTCAGGAACTACAATTCCCATCATGCCTAGTCATGTTTGTGAATGTCAGAGTTTTACAATGCATCATGGGATGTGTAGTTCCGCAACAGCTGGAGGGTCGTAGTTTGAGGATCCCTGCTCTAAATCTTCACATATGCAGCTTTCATTACAGTGGTATGTCTAACCAAAATGGTTGATTTTAGTTTTAGATTAGGCAGGGGTTAGAACACATTTGGGCTTTTACCTCTTACCCAATTCCCAGGGATAAGGCTTCACCAAACAGGAGGAAAAAGCTCCCAACAGCCAAAAGGTACTTTATTTTTAAATTTAGTAGGGAAAAAGATAGAACCTGTCAGCTTTTTAATGTAATTTGTGCCCCTGTTGATGTGTCTCATTGACTTCTAGTCTGGTAAAACAAATAAAAAAGGAAATCTCAGTAATGGAGCCCCAAACAGCTGTAAGGTTGGCCATACACCGTGCAAATTTCTTTCCTGCAACCACGGGTTTCAGGAAAGGAATTTGCATCAACACAGAATTTCCAACACAACCTCTTGGCGGGGACGGCTTTTCCCTCCCCCCCACCCTTCACCAGGAGAAGACAATTGCAGATTCCCCCAACACAGACCATGTTGATGGGGGAATCAGCAATTGTATTTTCCCGGCGGAGGGGGGGGGTAGAGAAAAGCCGTCCCCGCCGAAAGAAGACAGCAATAATTGAAAGAGAATCCAGCAGGCTGGTTATACCCAAATTGATAAATCGGTCAACTTGGTACATTCAGCCTGCCCATTAACCGTTCAAATCTCGGCTGGTGCCTGCTGATGCCGAGATTTGAACAGTGTATGGCCAGCCTAAGAGTTCTTACTGATCTTGAAACTTTGCTTGGTGTTTTGTTGCACAGGACGACTTTAGCTAACCCAGCTATAATTGTTTTCTTTAGTAACCGGAAGTCAATGTCTTGGCTGCCCAATGAATACTTACAACGTTTCTGGGAGACCGCCTGCAGACAGGCAGTAACAATATCACAGTTTTTTTGCTGTTTGTGCTGTAGTCTGTCCTTCTGCCTCAACTGGCGCAAGAGCTTGGCAGACTGAACCTCAATACGACGTTTAAGTTCTCCCCTTATTGTTCTCAGTTCACTGCAATCTGCAATAATCAGAAAAAATAAAACATGAATAATGCATAAAGCTGGCCAAAAAGTGGGCAATTAGGTAGATTGTTACCAAAGTAGGCTAGTTTGAAAGCAGCAATAAGGCCAAGAATAAACATGGAATATGTTGCAGTTTACCAATCCTAGAGCCGGTTCACACAGGGGCGACCTGTCAGGCGACTCAGCCGCCTGACAAGTCGCGGTCCACAGTAGTCAATGGAACCGTTTTAATAGGAGCGAGGCAAGTCGCTCCGACTTAGAAAAAGGTTCCTGTATGACTTTGGGGGCGACTCGGGGCGACTTGCATTGACTTCAATACTGAAGTCATTTTGCAAGTTGCCTCTCAAGTCGCCTTGAGATCGCCTTGCCGAGTCGCCCCTAAAGTCGTGCCATCTGTGTGTGAACCGGCTATAAATGTGCTAGCTGGCCAGTAGGTAACAGACTTCCTGTATTATGTCTCAACTTTGAATGGAGGGGAAACAGAGACACCTTTGGGCAGAAGCATTGTCAATCTGTGGAGAGGATAGTGTTAAATGCACTAGCAAATTTAGGAGGACTAGCTTAACAGATCGAAGCTTGACTTCAGCTATCACTTTACAACAGTTGTTTTTCCTTTTGGAATAAAGGTTTAATATAAATTAATAAAAGGCTACCATTGTAAGCATCCCTGACAGTGTTAAATGGTTTGTCTCAAGCCTCTGCCACTTTTGCTTGACATCTTGGTCTGTTAAAGTTAAAAAAAAAAAAAAACACAACACACAACAAAACACAGACTTACTGGCCCTTTTAACAGGTAAAAATAGAGGAAATAATAAAAATAATGCAGCCACCACATCTAGAGACTCAGTAAACTGTAATATAATAAAGTGTTGTTTTCAGGTTTTCTACTGCTTTAAGTGTTAGTTCACCTTTTCAGAAAAAAAGTGAACACCATACACCTTCCCCATTCCCGAGGTCCACTCTATATTTACCTCTGGGGATGCCGAGCCATCAGCGCCCACGTAGCTGGCCCAGAGTTTTGATATCCTCACACCTCTATGTGCAGCGCTTCTGGGACAGACCATAGAGATTCTGATTGGTCAGCACCGGCGCAGTTTATTGTTCTAGTACGTCTCAGAAGCGATGCAGGGAGAAAAACAATAATTTCAAATACCCAGAGCACTGGACCGGTTGCTTTTCACATTGTGCATTTCTGACATATATATATAAAAAAAAATGCTGATTTTTTTTACATGTATTGAAAATTTCTTAGAGCCCACAAACATATACATTTTTAAAGCGGAGCTTCACCCTAAAGTGGAACTCACGCTGATCGGAACCCTCCCCCCTCCGGTGTCACATTTGACACCTTTCAGGGGGAGGGGGGTGCAGATACCTGTCTAAAGACCAGTATTTGCACCCACTTCCGGCCACAGTTGCGGGTAAACTGCGGGCAGAACGTCACCTCCCGTCCTCCCCCCGTTGTGCTCTGGGAACACTCGGCTCCCAGAGCACAGCGGGAGCCAATCAGCCGTAGGGAACCGGGTAGTAAAGCCGGAGCGCTTCACTTCCTGGCTTCCTCACTGAGGATGGCGGGGGAGCAGTAGAGTGACGAGCGATCGCTCGTCCTCTGCTGCGGACGGCGCTGGACTCCAGGACAGGTAAGTGTCCTAATATTAAAAGTCAGCAGCTGCAGTATTTGTAGCTACTGGCTTTTAATATTTTTTTTTCATGGAACATCCGCTTTAAGCAGAGGCACTGGGAGAAAAAAAAATGGTTGGTGTTGCCGTGTTTTATGCCAATTTGTTTGGAAAAAAAAAATACACTTTAGTGAATCTTATTGCACACAAACACAATATAATACAGTACTACATTTTTGGTGAAATATAAAAGATGTTACGCCGAGTAAATAGGTACCAAACATATCACGCAACACTTTAAAAGCCTTTACAGGTTACCAGTTTACACTGGGACTAGAATTATTTTTCCGGCTCTGCCGTTAGCAGCGATGCCTCACATGTGTGGTGTGATCACCGTTTATGTATGCGCTTGTGCGTGAGCACAGTGGGGGGTGAGGGAACGTTACATTTTACATTTATTTTATGTAAAGCTTTTCTTTTTTTTCTCCCCACGGTCTCTTTCATTTTTATCATTAACTTTATTGCTATCACAAGGGATGAACATCCTTTGTGACAGCATGGGCTGCGACAGGTCCTCTTTATGTAAATATCCAATAGAACCCAGATCTCTCCTCTGGCCCCCAATCAGACACAGATTGGTCCGATTGGCTAGTTCACTCGCCGCTTAACAGACCAGTAAACAAACAAAAATCAAAACCATTCTGGTATATATGATACCTTAAAGCGGATTACAAAGTACAGCGCTTGTGTAATCTGCCCCCCTCTAAACTGTAAACCAAAAAAAAAGAAACCTACCACTACCTGTATGGCCTCTCTAAACACACCACGATAACCAGGGCAGCTCCACCCTGATCGCCGTGGTCAAAGTGCCTCCCTCTGCGATAGGCTACCTGCTCTCGGTTCTCCTCTTCCCCCCCCCCTCCTTCCTCCTCTCCAGCTCCCCCCCCCCCGCTGTTATTTTAATATTAAAATATAAATCTGTCACTGCCAGCCTCTCTATTAGAGGCTGGCATAGCACACTGTGTACGATTTAAAAACGAGCGCTGTAAATACTGTATATCAGCCGTCTTCAGGCCGGTCACATGACTCGGAGGAGACGAGCGGCCACCTGATCTCCCTCTGATGTCAGAGCGAGATCAAGGCCCCTCCCACAGAAGATATCCATCAGAGCTGGAAAGCGGGCGCGAGTGATAAAACCAGCCTGAAGACAGCCGATATACATGTAGCGCCCTGCTCCTGATGACAGGCGCCAGGTCAAATTTAGAGGGTGTATGAACTGATAGTTTGGCTCAGACTTTGTTAATTAAGGCTAAATCAGCCTCTGTTCCGGCTATGGCTGTGCTGGAGAAATTTCCCTTTGTTTGCCTGTAGGTGGCGATACCACCACAGGCCCATGTTGGAACTAAGGCAGGCCATGGTGTATTGGGTGTCTTTCCTCTGGAACAGCCCAGTGGGAGTGGTCTTCCCGCTGGGCATGCTGGGGAGGGAAACTTAAGGGCAGACGCCATTTTTTACGGGGGGCTTTCTTCGCCTCATGGCCCTCCTGGTGCGAGGTATGTGTCATGCGATTATTTAGCCTTGGGGCCATGCTGGCCCGAGGCTGCATTTCTACCTGGTAGGTCCAGTTATGCTGACTGGGGCCTACGCTTTGTAGGTGACCCTGTGCTGTCTGTCCTGCGAGAGGAAGCCACTCAATGGAGGAAGCCAGGGGAGGACCTAACCCGGAAAGGACCGAGCAGAAGGCTGGTACACTGGGAGAGGCCTGATAACTTATTGAAGGATGCACCATAGCCTACTATACCTTACAGTGTGCCGGGTTGGCTTAAAGGCTCTAGAACTGTAATGCTGGATCTCCGGGTACCAAATCCTGTGGCAGAGGATTCCGGAATCCCTCATCTGAACTTGCAACCAGTCTGTGGCAGAGACGGAGATTATTCTTGTCCGTACATCATCTCGGCTGCTAAGCCAGGTGAGAGGGGCTTATCCGGGTGAGCAATACCCCCTCGAGAGAAAGTGGTGAGTGTGACTTTGAAGTTTATCAATTCCTCAGTGATCTGCCTTGTGCACCTGAACCTTCCCCTGATCCTTCATGCCTCTACTTCTACAAGTTGGTTGAAAATAAAGTAAAAAAAAAAAAAAAAAAAAAAAAAAAAAAGAAGAAGGAGCTATAACTGGCGGACATTGAACTTTTTACAAACTCTCAACCCCTAGACGACGAGGAACAAGGTAACGTGCAAGGCCCAAATTTAAACCAGCAGCTCCTACGGGGGTAGTGCTACATACAGTATTTACAGCACTTGTTTTAAATACAACATACAGTGTGCTATGCCAGCACACTGTATATAGGCTTGTATATATATGCCTTAAACACTTTAAGTGGTTAATTCAATCCATCACATTTTTATAAATGATTCCCCCCCAATAAAAAAGGGGTCATGCTTAGGAATTAAGTGCAACATTTGTGCTTAGATACTAGAAAATATATAATGTGACAAAGAAAGCAAGGACACTTGTAATGGAAGTCCTTTGTTTTCTTACCTTGATAGATGGTTATACATAATGTTGAATAACCATGTACTCATACCGGAAATCTCTTGAGTAGGTAAAATGATAAAACAAAAACCTTCTCTCTTGTGCGTTGGCACTGTCCTTGATCTTCCTACATCCTTCTCTGTTTAAATGAAACTAGCTGTGATTCAACATAATGGTGGCCCCTGCCACAGTACTAGCAAAAGTAAACAATTATACAATAAATAAAATAAACCCTTTACTGCCTAGAAATACTTTGAGGATGCAGCACATAACACATTTCTCAATCCCTGAAATTGGTAAAATAAATGGGAGTGTAAATGTTACAATGAGTGTAACATTTAAAAAGCAACAACCTGTCACTGACATTGGTGCACGCACTGTTCATCCAGTCCTCCACAGAACAATAAGTATCACTTTCTGCCAACAAGCTGAAATCTCTCCGTGTGTGCCAATGGCCAAGCTATTTGGAAATAAAATAAAAAAATGTAATAAAGGGCGTGTAGCTCTTGTAGCTGGCCAGCTGGAACCTGTCCTAGGTAGCTTATATAACCTACATGTATATACAGCTAAACCAGCTAGAACCTAAATATAATGCACATGTTTATATGTGAGAGACAAACGCAAAGTTATTCATTGTGATTTTATGCTTGAATGTCATATAATAGTTCTATGTTGTGTTCACAGAAGAAAAAGAAAAAATATGCCTTTAAGAATCATTTATTTATATGACAGTGAAGGTAAGCTCAAATTACACAGTAGAATTCATACCAGAAAGCATAGAGTTAAGCTTTTGTGACTCATCAGTAGCCTTGGCCAATCACAGCTAATCTCCTATCACAGCTAACTTTGCATCAATTCTGTCTGGGAGGTTCCTAATACTGTACATGTGCTGCATTCATTCCACATGAAGACAGAGAGCAGAGCAGACATACAGAGTTCAGTTTTATGGAAGCAAGGGCCTAAATAGGTATGTTACACAAGTTATATATGTTCTTATTGTAAATAGTGTGATCAGAATTGAATACTGATCTAGTTGTGTGATCACTTGTAGTTCCACCAAACAAAGTCATCTAACCGCCCTAACTGTAGTTCCACCGAACTAAGTCACATCCATCCACTTTAACAAGCTAACCAAACTAAAGCAACCCTGCAAACCTTATACCTTTCAGAGAAATCCGAGAATGCTTTGAAGAAAGAGAAAGAGAAAAAGAAAGAGAGAGAGAGAATTTTTCAAACACCTTTCACGGTTTCATGAATTAAAAAATAACAAAACAGTAAAGTTAGCCCAATTTTTTTTGTATAATGTGAAAGATGATGTTACGGCGAGCAAATAGATACCAAACTTGTCAAGCTTTAAAATTGCGCACACTCGTGGAATGGCGCCAAGCTTCGGTAATCTCCATAGGCGAGGTCTAGTACTAGAATTGTTGCACACAATCCAACGCATGCAGCGATACCTCAAATGTGTGGTTTGAATGGCGTTTACATATGTGGGCAGGACTTACATGTGTGTTCGTTTCTGAGCGTGAGCTACCGGGAACAGGGGCGTTTTAAATTTTTTTACACCTTTTATTTATTTTTTTGATCACTTTTATTCCTATTACAAGGAATGTAAACATCCCTTGTAATAGTAATCACTGTGTCAGGTCCTCTCCACGTCAATAAGACCCCACATCTCTCCTCCAGGCTTGAAAGCATGAGATTGTGAAAAAAAAAAAAATTCACTGATCTCATGCCGACAGCCGCTATTGCGGCTTTTGTTTACTTCCGGGTACCCGGGCGTGACGTCATAACGTTGTGCCTGGGCCTCCGACGGAACTGCCGTTATGACCGTTCTTATGGTGCGTGGAATCGCCGGCTGAAAAGAAGGATATCTGAATGATGCCTGTAGCTGCAGGCATCATTCAGATATCCCCACCTCAATACCAGGACGTCATATGATGGAGTGCAGTATTGAGGTGGTTAAAGGGGTTGTAAAAGGTTCTATTCCTGGTGATTATATTTCCATACCTGTTCCCTTTATGGTGTAGTGCTACACTACTGTTAGTCAACGTTTGAGATTTCTCAGAATATGTGCACCTAGCCTCGTTTGTTACTTGGTATTCTTTACATGGTTGTCAGAAGTCTATTGTATTTTGTACTAA
Organism: Rana temporaria; assembly: GCF_905171775.1. Classification (NCBI taxonomy): domain Eukaryota; kingdom Metazoa; phylum Chordata; class Amphibia; order Anura; family Ranidae; genus Rana; species Rana temporaria. The sequence continues at coordinate 196,434,793 of NC_053491.1, read as the reverse complement.
ACAATGCACTCTGTTCCATTTCAACGTCTTGATATGTTGGAGGCGGCTTCTTATAAATAAATAATTTCTTAAATGATGGCTGTTATGTTGATGCTTTGGTTTCACTGCTGCCAGTTCTGACACTCAGCATGTTTTGGCTCGGTTACTATGAAGTACTGAAGTGAAACACTGCCAGGTATCTAGCATTTCTAGTCGGCCAGCAATGGCAGTTCCTATACTTCTCTCATGTAGGGTTGGAGATCGTACTGGACTGATTCAGTCGGTTGCAAGTTGATGGTTAGGCATGGAAGAGTTTTCTTCCGATGCTTTCTGCCCAACTACACCTGGGAGGAGATGAGGAGCCTTAAGCCTCGTACACACGATCAGTCCATCCGATGAGAACGGACCGATGGACCGTTTTCATCGGTTAACCGATGAAGCTGACTGATGGTCCGTCGCGCCTACACACCATCGGTTAAAATAACTATCGTGTCAGAACGCAGTGACGTAAAACACAACGACGTGCTGAAAAAAACGAAGTTCAATGCTTCCAAGCATGCGTCGACTGGATTCTGAGCATGCATGGATTTTTAACCGATGGTCGTGCCTACCAACGATCGATTTTGACCCATTGTTTATTAATCCATCGGTTCAAATTTAAAGCAAGTTGGCTTTTTTTTAACCAATGGTTAAAGAGGGGGTTCACCCTAATAAAACAATTTATTTTTTCTAGCATTAAATTAGGCCTAGTAGCGCGAGCTACAGTATGCCTGTATTTATTTTTTTTAGCCCCGTACTCACTGTGCAATCGTATAGATAAGATTCCGACTCCCCGCGGGGAATGGGCGTTCCTATCCAGAGGGAGCATGATTGACCGCCGGCTATGGCGCGTCACGCTTCTCCGGAAATAGCCGAAATAGGACTTGGCGCTTCACGGCGCCTGCACATAGTCTGTGCGCAGGCGCCGTGAAGAGCCGAGACCTACTCCGGCTATCTTCGGGGAGCGTGACGTGCCATAGCCGGCCGTCAATCATCCTCCCTCTGGATAGGAACGCCCATTCCCTGCGGGGAGTCGGAATCTTATCTATACGATTGCACAGTGAGTACGGGGCTAAAAAAATAAATACAGGCATACTGTAGCTCGCGCTACTATGCCTAATTTAATGCTAAAATGTTGGTAATGAGGGTGAACCACCGCTTTAAATAATCTATGGGGCCCACACACGATCAGTTTTGACTGATGAAAACAGTCCATCAGACCGTTGTCCTCTGGTTAACCCATTGTGTGTACGAGGCCTTATTTGGGGGCATGGGCTGCTGTCTTTGGCTACAGCCTTAAAGGGGTTCTAAAGGTTTGTTTTTTATTTTCTAAATAGGTTCCTTTAAGCTAGTGCATTGTTGGTTCACTTACCTTTTCCTTCAAATTTTCCTTCTAAATGTTTTTTTCTTTGTCTGAATTTCTCACTTCCTGTTCCTCCGCTGTAAGATTGCCCCCCATCATGCGAGCCGTTCTGGCTGGGGGTTAGTCAGCCAGAACAGCTTACTGAGGAGGAACAGGAAGTGAGAAATTCAGATAAAGAAAAAAAAAAACATTGTGAAAGGGGCCCAAAAACTGGCAAGCACAGATACATTGGAGTTGTCAACTTCAGAAGAGAAAATTTAGAATGCCAGATTGGACTCCTGATTCCTGATCAGAATGTAAGGAAGCAGAAAGAAAAACATCGGCTCATTATAGCTACTAGAGATGGCCCATTTACACCCAATGCATTGTTGCACATTTTGCTGCATTTTCTGACGCAGGCAAAAAATGCAAGAACGTGAAGAAATCTATTCTCTTTAGCAGCAGGTAGATCACAGGAGATAGCAGGTAAACCATGAGAACAGGTTTCCAACACATCCTGCTGCAATGTGTGGAAAAAGGTTGGAATGCTGCAATTTTAATCCACAGGGTAGCTTAAAACTGCAAAGCAACAGATCTAAAATATATGTCAGGCACTCAATGCGGCATGTGTTAATGTTTGCATTCTGGTGTTAAACCCACGCAACCGCCAGGGCTCCTGAAAAGAGCAGCAGGTCTACACATGGATTATTATGGTACATACTGTCCAACAACATTGTACTTTAAAAGGAACACATAATGAGCAAGTTGCTCAGTAATGTTTATTACAAAAAATATTAGTCACTTCTGTTTCCATGATCTTTTTTTTTTTTTTTTTTTTTAGAAGGACTACATTTTTTTTATTCTCTCAATAAAAAGGTAGGTTTTTAAAAGTAAATATAATACATTAAACAACTAAATTGATTCAAGGTTGCATATAAAAATAATTCAAGAAAACATTATGCGCTCCTTGCTTTAGTAAGGAACTACTATATGAAAAATATCACATACAGGGGAGGGCTGGCAGCCTTAGGCCTGGGGGGCAAGTCCAGTCAAGTGGCCCATAGAGCGTGGAAAAGTGATGGATCGAGGAAAACCGTCTAAGATTTTTCATGATCACAAGAGTGCGCACCGAGTCTCCCCTTACATCAGAGTCCGCACAGAGGCCCCCCTTACATCAGAGTCCGCACAGACCCCATATACATCAGATCTGATGTAAGGGGTGTTCTGGGAAACTTGATTTAAGGGTGCATGCTGTGGACTATTGTGTAAAGAGGGTCTCTGCTCACCAAAGCCTGCCACCTCCCCCTTTAACAAAATCCACAGAGCACCCTTTTTTATACACTGGGAGGCAGGAGAGACTTGAGAGGGTGAGCTTACCAGGATGGAGGCTGAGGCGCAGGCAGGCTGTCTGATGCTTTTTTGGGTTCAAACTTCCTGTCCAGTGCCCACACATGCCCGGGGAGTGTGGGCAGGGCAGACTCAGAAGGAGGAGGAGCAGATGAGCTCCATCTCTCCTCGTGTCTGTGCAGAGAGAGAAGGGGATGTCAGCGCTGAGGCTGAGCTATGTGTGAGACGAGACATAGCTCAGCTCTGCAGCCATCTACCTAGGAGCTGACACAGGCACGGCTGCACAGTGGGAGGTGAGCAGCGGCCGTGACCTGTGTTAACAGAGCTCCAGCAGGCATATTCCTGCTCTGCAAAAACAGCATTTGGTAGTGGCGGCCGGTGGCTGTGCATAGAGTCACCCGTTTGGGGGGAGATTTCCACCCTGCCCCCCCGCCAGCCCTCCCCTGATCACATACAATCTGAGTAATAAGTCAGGGGCCCGATTTGTCAAAATATGCTGCATAAAAACTGTGCACGCTAGCCATGGCCAATAAAAAGACCAACATTTCTGATTTAAATTTGTCAAAGAAGACTTTGATTACCGTCAACGATGAGTATAAGCAGGAAGTGAAATATTTGGATTTTCTTCACTCGAGATGTTAATAGAGGAAGCAAAATGCAGCATAATTGTATTCAGTATTTAGAAATAGTAAGCAGACCATTGAAGCGTAAGTGGACTCAATGCTGAAAACAAATCCATCAACATTACGGATACGTAGATTTTGGTACATAATCACTTTGATAAATCAAGGCCTTGGTAAACATATGGTGTCCTTTAACACAGCTCATGATGTCATAGTTACAGGAACAGGATGCTCAGGAAAATATTTTGCCTTGGTATATTTATCAGTAAGGGAAAAATCATCATCATCATCATCATCTTGAGTTTCCAACATGGAAATAAAAATACTCAAATGACTATTTTTAATACAATATTTTCATTAAAATAAAATACATCGCAGCAGTCAACATCTAAAGAAGCACACAGCATTTTTTAATCCACACAGTAAGTGTTGCAAGTCAGTTAACTGAAACCGTAATTCTACCCACCAATGGTAGACCGATACAACATTCGCTTCTGTAACACAACTGAGTGGGCTCGTGGCGCAGAGCACTGCCCACCCCTTTTTTTAAGCCTATTGGAGCCTCCAGCTCTAATCACGTGCTTAAAAAAAAATAAAAAACCACACCCACAGTATTATTAAGGTGTCGACATTTTATCTATTGCTTGTTTTATAGTCTTTGTTTATATAGTGGTATGTATATGGTATATTATGGGGCTGCCAAAGCTGAATTTCACTTCCCTCCATTGTAAAAGGGGGCTTAGGATGATATATCCCCAACAGATGTGGCCAAATATCGGAGATTTGAGCCGTGGGTTCTCCACTTCTGGTATGGTGGGATGCGATATAGTGTAGCAGCTCAGACAGACACCAGAGTGAGGCATATAGTACGAGCGGGCTGGGCTCTGAATAACATCAAAACGGGGCATATAGTTGGAGCGAGGCTTAGCTAGAGCGGTGAGCCGCATGAGGTGGGAAGTGAGAACGAGGCTCAGGGAGATACAAGTATTTTTTTACAGCAATGACAGGGGAAGATGCCCACGCCCCGGAAGAAGTCCTTTTGGTTTGTAAGAGAGTTAACGATTGTTACCATGCCCATTGGGAATTAATTATGCTGATCTTATTGTGTTAGCATGTAAGTGCATTACTTTTTAATAAAGCTCAATCCTAAAGAAACACTATTTGGTGTCTTAGCTCTTTGTTGGGGGTACATCATCCGATAGACCGATATTATGGTTTGAGACGAGAGGAATGTCGGTTTACCCGCTGGCTGCTTAGAGTGATCTCCTTCGTCTTCCATATGCTGGATACTGATCGTTGATGAAGTATATAAAAGATACATGAGCTTCTCTTGACCCCCTCATAATAAACGGTCAATGCTCTCTGGTAGGAGCACATCCATTTATTGGTGGTGGTGTATTTACAAGGTGGAGGAACTTTTCGGTGATCGTGGCATTCAAGACACTTGCACACGTGTATATTGTTTATGGAACTATTATTATTATGGTGTCAAGATAGTGACACCTGGACTCGCTGAACTATAATTGATTCAAGCGCAACACATTTTTTATATATACAGAGTTTAAACTGATTTATCCCACTTTTCCCTTCGTCTTGGCAAAATGCCTCCAGGTCATGCAAAATCTATAGTTGCCTTGCATGAACCACATGTTTGAGATCTCCCCAGAGTAGCTTGAGGATATCAAGGTCAGGAGATGGTCACTCTAGAATCTTCACCTGTTTCTGCTGGAAGCTCTGGAGAGACCTGGCCTTGTGCTTGGGGTCATTGTCATCATTCTGGAAAGTCCAAGAGCATCCCATGCCCAGCTTTCATGCAGAAGAATTGTCTGCCAGTATTTAATGTTAACATGCTGCATTCATCTTGCCATAAATTTTCACAAGATTCCATGTGCCTTTATAGCTCCCACACCCCCAAACATCAATGAGCCACCACCATGCTTCACAGTGAGGGATGGTATTCTTGTTGCTATTGGCCTTGTTGATCCCTCTCTAAAAACATATCGCTTATGGTTGTGACCATAAAGCTCTATTTTGGTCTCGCCACTCCAGATTACAGTGTGCCAGAAGCTGTGGAGGCGTGTCATGGTGTTTTCGGGCATATTGTAACCAGGCTTTTTTGTGGCACTGGCACAGTCTATTTCCAGAGCAGCCTGTTTTTTTCCTGCGGTTACCTGTGGGTTTTTCGTTGTATCCCAAGCAATTCTTCTGGCAGTTGTGACTACAATCTGACCTTGGCTTGGTATCAGAAGATCCCCAAATTCTGCACTTCTTCATAAAGGGATTGAACACTGACTGGCATATTCAAGGCTTTGGATCTCTTTTTATATCCTTTTCTATCTTTATAAAAGTTCCATTACCTTGTTACGAAGGTCTTTTTCGTTTCCCATGGCTCAGTATCTAGCCTGCCCAGTGCATGCACGCGAGAGCTAACAAACTCATTGGGGGTTATTTACGAAAGGCAAATCCACTTTGCACTACAAGTGCACTTGGAAGAGCAGTCGCTGTAGATCTGAGGGGAAAATCTGAATTGAGGGGAAGCTCTGCTGATTTTATCACCCAATTATGTACAAGCTAAAATGCTGTTTATTTTCCTTGCATGTCCCCCTCGGATCTACAGCCAATGCACTTGAAAGTGCATTTGTAGAGCAAAGTGGATTTGCCTTTAGTAAATAACCCCCATTGACTTAAATATACAGACACTAATTGCCAGAACTAGTGACCCAATTGGAAGATTTCCCCTCCATTACTTTTCTGGGGACAACCCAAAATTCTGGATTTTCTTTTACTTTCACTTTCAATGATAATGTTAAATAGGACAAATAGAGAGGTACCCCCCAGGTACCATTGGTATCCCCCGGAGTGTAGGTCTCTACCAATCAGCAACTATCTGCTTGTTGGTTTTCTTCACTGCTTTTAATTCTTCTTCATATAAAGGAATTCTTGTCTATTTTTGGTAAGTCTTCTTGGCGTCATTCTTTGTGCATTGAACCATTGAACAACTTTTTTTCGGTATAAATTTAAATTATGTATATTTTTCCCAATATAATTGAATTTAATATTTTACATCTATGCCTTGCATGTATACTGTTAAGACCCGGTTCACACTGGGACGACTCTTCAGGCGACACAGCCGCCTGACAAGTCGAGTCCCATTCTAGTGAATAGAACCGTTCTAATAGGAGCGACGCAAGTCGCTCCGACTTAGAAAAAGGTTCTTGTACTACTTCGGGGGCGACTCGGGGCGACCTGCATTGACTTCTATACAGAAGTCATTTTGCAAGTCGCCTTAGATGTCATCTTCATGTCGCCTGGCCGAGTCGCCCCCGAAGTCGTGCCGCCCCTATGTGAACCGGCTCTAATTGTATGTATTTACAAAAATTTATTATTTGTTTTCTTGATGTCTAGCATTGTTTGTCTAAAAGCTCCTGAGGAAGCTCTATGTAGAGCAAAACATGTTGAGCAAGTCCCAAAGTCAATGTTGTTAATCGATCTTTCTTATATACCTTCGGAGATCATCAACATTTTCATTGTATTGATGGTTTTTACATATACTTATTAATTGTTAAAAATAACATTTTCTATTTTTCTACACTTTCTTGTTGTCTATTACATTTCTACCAGCACCATTTAAATAGTCCCTGGGGTCCCTTTGGTACCCGTCCTTCTTTTATCCTTATATAGGACAAATAGAGAGGTTGAATCTCCCGAAACGGGGACACAGACAACAATAAAAATGGATGAGCGTTCTAATTCCTCTCCAAAAAAAGTTTTGTCTTTAGTTCTACTTGAAGAAAAATACAGTTCTTTGTCACGATCAGTCTTATTTTTAATATCAATGCCAAAATTACACGATTTCTTCCATGGTATGCAAACTTGTGTGTGCAACTGTACATGTGAAGGAATAGTTGAAACTGAAACAAAATATACGGTATATTTTAATTAGGCAACAATGCAAACTGTTTCAGGGGTTGCGAGATGGTGTCTTTTGGGTCTAATTTCTGAGAACTCTTGAGGCAAACAAAAAAAATCAAAAGAGCCATCTTATTAAACTGTAGGTATAAAATCTCTCTTCAAGTGACAAGGAATGGTCATGTAGCCCTTTAAACATTGTTTGCAACTGTGACAGACTCACTCGGGACAGAGGCTTTGGAGGGGACTGAATGCTAGCCTCTTGCCTACCGACTATGGGCCCTGGCAAAAGGACATTATTAAGGAGGCCATGTTGCCAGTGTGGGACTCATAGCAGATGTATATGAAAGTAATGCTGCTTAATTAGATCTGGAAAGCCCTGGGTCTACTGTTGTCTAGTAGTGTGGCTTCTAAGAGTCTTTCACCCATTGTTGTTATGATAATTAACCCTGCTATTGTATGAAGGAATTCTGTGTTGATATTTATGAGAATGTGTATTGTATAGTCGATGAGTGCAAGTCTACCCTCAAAGGTCATACCTCTGAGTCACCTAGTATGGGTAAAAGATTAGATAACTAGCTCATGTTAATTAGGTTTCTGGTTACAAGTGTATTGTTAGAGTAATATGAGCAGGAGGGGGGGACCTCCTCTTCAACTGTATATAAGACTATCTTTGTTCTAATAAACAGTTCTTATTCAGCAACCAAACAAGTATTGTCTTGTTTTGTTGTCAGCGGTTGGAATATGTGCTATCTATATTCAATCTAAGAGGAAGTGGTATAGGACAAAAGCACTCAAGCATAGTGTGGGACGTTTCGTTACAGCAAGTTTCAAATATCTTGGCATTTTAAAATATGTGGCAATACTGAAACTGATTCTTATTAACCACTTAAGACACGGACCATTATGCAGGACCTGGCCAGTTTTTGCGATTCAGCACTGCGTCGCTTTAACTGACAATTGTGCGATCCGGAGATGTGGCTCCCAAACAAAATTGGCGTCCTTTTTTTCCCACAAATAGAGCTTTCTTTTGGTGGTATTTGATCACCTCTGCGGTTTTTATTTTTTGCGCTATAAACAAAAATAGAGCGACAATTTAAAAAAATAAAAAAATAAAAAACACAATATTTTTTACTTTTTGCTATAATAAATACCCCCCAAAAAATATATAAAAAAACATTTTTTTTTAGGCCGATACGTATTCTTCTACATATTTTTGGTAAAAGCGTATTAACGATTGGTTTTGCGCAAAATTTATAGCGTTTACAAAAATAGGGGATAGTTTTATGGCATTTTTGTTAATATTTTTTTTACTACTAATGGCGGCGATCAGCGATTTTTTCCGTGACTGCAGCATTATGGCGGACACATTGGACAATTTTGACACATTTTTGGGACCATTGTCATTTTCACAGCAAAAAGTGCTATAAAAATGCATTGTTTACTGTGAAAATGACAATTGCAGTTTAGGAGTTAACCACTAGGGGGCGCTGTAGGGGTTATGTGTGACCTCATGTGTTTCTAACTGTGGGGGGGGTGGGGCTGGACATGTGACGTCACTGATTTCCTTTCCCTTTAATCAGGGAACAGACGATCAGTGACATTGCCACACACCTCCCACCGTTCTTCAGCTCCTGTGACCGATCGCGGGACACCGGCCGCGATCGGGTCCGCGGGTCCCGCGGCCACGGAGCTTCAGGTACGTGCCTGTGCCCAGCGGTGCCATTCTGCCAATGTAAATGTGCAGAAGGCAGTCCTTAAGTGGTTAAAAGGTAAAATGCAGTCTGCCCAACATAATTAGTAATAAAAACATCTTTGCCATTTTGAAGCTTCCCTCCAACCACTTTGCATATTATTTTATATATACTGTGATTCTGTACTTGCCAAATATGCTGCAGAAATCTCCCTCCACCAAGTCTGGCTGCAGCCATTTTAACTGTGGGCAGCTGAAGCTGCTGCCTGTTCACTTCCTGGATTTACACAGACACACCTCCATCTCTGCAGCTTTCATTTGCCCTCATACAACTCATTCCCCCTCCCTGCCTGGAAAACGCGATAGATAGATAGATAGATAGATAGATAGATAGATAGATAGATAGATAGATAGATAGATAGATAGATAGATAGATAGATAGATAGATAGATAGATAGATAATGTGCATGAGGTCATAAGTCTAGGCTTTTTACCAGACAAGAAACAGGAAGTGGGCTGTATAAGGTATTTACTGGCAGAAAAAAAAAGGTTTTACTATCCTAAGTTAAAACAACAAGGGCAGAAGATTTAATAGGTGGAAAGTTGAAAAAAAAAATGACTGAAGGTCCGCTTTAAGAAAGACTTTCCCAACATGCTGAAAAATCTTTTTTTTTTGTGACTTTTTCAGTCAAAGATTTCCAATTGCTTTAAAGAGAAGAGAATCAAGCTTTTCCCCATAGATAGGCTACATTCTCCCATCTGTCGGCTCAATTTGGAAGCAGATTACAGGACATATCTGCAGTGCCATTTGAGGATAGGCAGATGTCCCACTATCATAGTTCTCGTAATATCAGTTGTAACAAATTATCTGCAAGTTGTCGCAATGACTGCAGAGACGGCAAACTCTGAATCTGTCCTATCACATGCATGTTTCTCAGAACCCCAGTGATCAGAGGTAAGAAGATGTTTCTCTTCTCTCTCTAACTGGCTTACAGAACAGCAGTTACAAAATAACTTAAAGGAGTTGTAAGGGAAAAAACATTTTTGTTGAAATGACTGTTTACAGGGTATAGAGACATAATAGTTAACTGATTCATTTTAAAAATGATTAAAAATAGATACAAATCAATCATATAATGTGCCTACAGTTTCAGTTTCGATTTTGCATGCTGTTTCCTGCTTATGTGATGTACAGAGACTCAGAGCCAATACAGGGCAGTGATGGTTTGTAAAACAAAACTGATTGGTGTTGAGGGGTTTTAGACACACAGTAATCACACCTCCTTGATTAGTGACCACAGAGAAAAAGCTCCCATGACTTTTTTCATCAGGAAACAGACAACCAGGAAGTGTTCAGAACAGAGAAGGAGTACAGCAACATCAGAGCAAAAACGAACAATGAGGACATGAAACCAGGACTGCAGTAAGGTAAAGGAAGCTATTTAGCTAAAAAAATAAAAAATAAAATAAAAATCCTTTAGTGACTAGAGATGAGCGGACACCTGGATGTTCAGGTTCGGACCCGAACCCGAACTTTAAAAAAAAAAAGTACCCTCCCAATGTTGAGGGCATGTGGCCTGGTGCGGTTCAGGAGAGGGGGGGCGCACTCTGTCCCCCCCTCTTTTCTGCGGCCGGCCAGGTCAACGTGCTCGGATAAGGGGTCTGGTGTGGATTTTAGGGGGAACTCCACGCCAAATTTTATTTTAAATTTGGGGTGGAGTTCCCCTTAAAATCCACACCAGAATCCACACCAGACCTGAAGGGTCTGGTTATGGATATTTAGGGGGAACCCCACGTCATTTTTTTTTTAAATTGACGGCGGGGTTCCCCTTAATATCCATACCAGACCTAAAGGGTCTGGTTATTGAATTTGGGGGGACTTCCGCGCATTTATTTTTTCCCGAACTCCGAACCTGGACCCGAACTTTCAGCAATTATTTGGGTTTTTCCCGAACCCGAAGTCCGTACCGAACCCGAACTTTACAGTTCGGGTTCGCTCAACTCTATTAGTGACCCTTTAAAGCCCAACTAAAGTCTCTGTATTAATTAGAATACATTGGAGCATAGATTAGTGTACAGGGGGAAATGTTGGACTGTTGGAGACCCAGGCTGCTACTTGTTTGTTGGAGAAGCAGGTATTTTACCCCATGTTGCAGCATTTCATATATAAAAAATCAGAAAGAAGAGCATTTTACCACTGTATATGCTGCCTGACAGTAATTAAATAGACATGAAATAATATAGGCAGGCCATAGACAGTACAAATTGGCCATACTCTACATTTCTTAAAGCTGAACTCCAGGCAGGAAAAGTTTTATTTACAGTGATAGTTTAAAGAATAAAAATGAACGTTTACTAACAAACATGCTATACTCACCTGCTCTGTGTAATTGTTTTGCACAAAGCAGCCCTGATCCTCCTATTCTTGACCCTCCAAGCTTGCTTCAGAGCCCATAAGACACACATAGCACAGCGCAGACCCCCCCCCCCCCCCACTGGCTGTGATTGACAGGAGAATCCATCTCCTAGAAGCCAGGATGGGAGGGGGGGTTGAGTCATAAGATGGCCAATGAGAGCTGCAGAGCTGGAGGTGTGCCTCTGTGTAAATCCAGGAAGTGAACAGGCAGCAGCTTCAGCTGCCCAGTTAAAATGGATGCAGCCCGCACAGTGGAGGGAGATTTCTGCAGCATTTTTGGCAAGTACAGAATCACAGTATATATAAAATAATATGCAAAGAGGTTGGAGGGAAGCTTCAGAATGGCAAAGATGTCTTTATTATAAATTATGTGAGCAGACTGCAGTTCCTCTTTAACCACTTCCCGCCTGGCCTATAGCAGAATGACAGCCGGGCGGTGGTTTAGTTATCCTGACTGGGCTTCATATGACATCCAGCAGGATAACAGCCGCAGTGCGCCCGTGAGGGCATGCATCGCTGCGATCGGTGGTGTGGCATGTCAGTCTGACACATCGCTACACCATTCTCGGTAAAGAGAGACGACGACAGAGGCTGTTTACCACGTGATCAGCCATGTATAATCACGGCTAATCACTATGTAAACAGGAAGAGCCGTTGATTGGCTTTCCCTCACTCGCGTCTGACAATCGCGAGTAGAGGAGAGCCGATCGTCTGCTCTCCTGACGGGGGGGTGTCTGTGCCGATTGTTTATCAGCACAGCCCCCACCTCAGATGCCCGTCCAGGACCACCAGGATGCGGTCAGGACCACCAGGGAAATGCCAATCAGTGCCCAGGCAGCTGCCAATCAGTGCCCGTCTCTAATGCCTGCCAGTGCCATCAGTGATGCCCATCAGTGCCATCTATCAATGCCGCATACCAGTGCTCATCAGTGCCACGTATCAGTGCCGCCCATCAGTGCCATCTATCAATGCCGCATACCAGTGCTCAATGCCTGCCAGTGCCATCAGTGATGCCCATCAGTGCCATCTATCAATGCCGCATACCAGTGCTCATCAGTGCCACGTATCAGTGCCGCCCATCAGTGCCATCTATCAATGCCGCATACCAGTGCTCATCAGTGCCACGTATCAGTGTCGCCCATCAGTGCCACCCATGAGTGCCCAGTGCCGCCTACCAATGCCCATCAGTGCTGCCTACCAGTGCCCACCTTCAATGCCCGTAAGTGCCACCTCATCAGTGCTGCCTTATCAGTGCCCGTCAGTGAAAGGAGACAACGCACTTATTTACAAAATTTACAGAAACAAAATAAACTTTTCGGCCATTTTTTTCTGCCGCAGGAGGTGATCCAATGCTACTAAAAGAAAGCTCTATTTGTGCAAACAAAATGATAAAAATTTTGTGTACAGTAGGGTTGTCCCGATACCACTTTTTTAGGACCGAGTACGAGTACCGATACTTTTTTTCAAGTACTCGCCGATACCGAATACCGATACTTTTTTTTAAATGTGTCCCCAAATGCAGCCATGTCCCCCCCCAGATGCAGCCATGTCCCCCCCATATATGCAGCCATGTCCTCCCCATATCCAGCCATGTCCCCCCATATCCAGCCATGTCCCCCCCATATCCAGCCATGCCCCCCCCATATCCAGCCATGCCCCCCCCCATATGCAGCCATGTCCCCCCCATATCCAGCCATGTCCCCCCCATATCCAGCCATGTCCCCCCCATATCCAGCCATGTCCCCCTTACCTACATGCTGCCGCATCCCCGCTGCCGCTTGGTTAATACGGGCGGCGAACATTACAGCTTTCATTTGAATAGCTGTAGTCTTTCGCGCCGCGCTGCGTATAGACACTCCCCCTTGCTCGGGATTGGACAGTTCACCCGAGCAAGGGGGAGTGTCTATACGCGGCGCGGCGGGAAACACTACAGCTATTCAAATGAAAGCTGTAATGTTCCCTGCTCGTATTAACCAAGTGGCGGCGGCAGCGGGGATGCGGCGGGATGCGGCGTAGCGTTGGTGGCGGGGGGGGGGGACGGACGAAGTATTCTATTTAGGTATCGGGGGCATTTGCGGGAGTACAAGTACTGGTGTCGGTCCTCGGAATCGGTCCCGATACCGATACTAGTATCGGTATCGGGACAACCCTAGTGTACAGTGTAGCACAACCACACAATTGTCATTTAAACAGCGACAGCGCTAAAAGCTGAAAATTGACTTGGGCAGGAAGGGGGTGCAAGTGCCTGGTATTGAAGTGGTTAACCACACTTTATATGTTCTGGCTATCTGAGTGTAACAGCATGGGGTCAGCCAGCTAAAAGACTTACTTTCTGGCAGTCGGACCATGCCCATAAACACTCAGTATTATACAGTATTCCATATAGGGCCAGTTCATACCATAGAAACGCAGCCTCCATGCATTTCAGAGGCTTTTCTGTATGTGCGTTTTTGATGCAGTCCAGTGCATTCCCCCCTCTTTTTTTTTACTTTAAATAAAGACGTGTGTTCCAGTGCGTTTTTGATGCGTTTTACAGTGTTCCAGTACAGTCTAGTGCAGGAAAAATGCGCATGTTCTACTTTTTTTTTCCTGGAACTTCAAGCACTGGTGTGAACTATGCCATTGAAAATCATATAACTTGCCAAAAAAAAAACGCACAAACTGCATGTGGTTGCAATTCCCACTTTCGAAGTACTGGTGCCTTCATGACTTGAAGTAGTTAAAAAATAAAGCCTGTAATTAGTTTACAGTCTCCTGCTTAATTAAATTCTGCAGCGCTGCTATAAAACAGGTAGGGGAGAGGAAAGTGGTGCAGTAATTAAAGCTCTCTCCTATCTACATGGTACATTTCCTTGGGCGCCTGACTACAGATCCTTCTGAACACAATCCAGGCACGCCTCTCAGTACAGGCCAATAGCAATCCCTGAATTATTCCAAGAGATCACTTTTCATCCTCCTATTGGGTGACAGCGTCAGCACTATAAACGTGAACTAGAGCTATGAAACCACTGCAGTCCTGTAGTCTGTACTGTGTCTGAAGCTTATTCTATGGGAGATATATGAAAGAATAATAGCAGTTCAAAGGAGGCACATTTTTATAAAATTAGAGTACATGTGTAATAGCAGTAAGCAACGGGCAGTACCTTATAGCAAGCACTAGCCAGATCACACTGGGTTAACTTTTCTTTGCTTCATTTACATTGCTAGATGCGTATTTTTCTGCACAGAATGCATGTTCTTGCTGGCACAGCTAGCAGAAGATCCTGCACATAATACGAAAGTACTTGCCTTACATACATTGCATAAAAGCCGCGATCTGTGCAGCCCTGGATACAGCTGCGCAATACTTTTTTGTACATGACTATACATGGCACACATTTTGGCATGTAGATACAGCTGTGTGCGTGGGATCATTGCTACATTTAGCCCTGGTTCACATTGATGCGACTTTGAAATTGCGCGATTTCAAAGTAGCGGGTTAGCGCAATTTCATGTTCCTGGACTGCCGCACTCTGATAGGCGATTTATTGAAACAAAATGAACAAAGGATAAAATCCAAAGCTGTATAACATCCAAAAATTCATGCAACACTGCAATCAGTGGTAGAAGGTGGACATAGGGGACAAAAAAGCTAACATGTTTCACATCATGGATAGATGCTTAGTCATAGCGCAATTTAAGGTGCTACTTGAAAGACACCTGTGCGGCATTACGTACAGATGTCTATTGAAGTCGCACCCGGGGAAAAAAAATAAAAATAAAAATAAATCGGCAAAAGTAGTGCAGGAACTACTTTAAAAAAAAAAAAAAAAAAAAATCGGTGCAGCATCGCACAACAATTGGAACGATGCCAATGCCAGCAATTGGCTTGCGACTTATCGATCCAATGTGAACGAGGGCTTAGATAAGAACAAATTTTTTTTCCCCGTCTGTGAATGATGCTTATGAATGAATGATATGCAGACAATTCATAAACTACAATGGTTTTAGAATACAAAGATATACAGTATGAACGGGAAGACCCCTTTCACAGAGGCAGTTTTCAGGCGTTTCAGCGCTATAAATAGCGCCTGAAAACTGCCTCTCATGCCTCCCCAGTGTGAAAGTCGAGTGCCTTTACACTGCGTTGCAGGACAGGAAAAAAAATAAAAAAGTCCTGCAAGCAGCATCTTTGGGGCAGTGTGGGAGCACTTTGCTTCCAAAGCGCCTGAAAAGTTTGGGGGGGGGGGGGGGTGTCATGTCCTCAGCTCTGAGGGGGGTTCATGCTGGGACCTAGCTGTAGTCCCTAACTTTGAGGACGGGGGTCACATCCCCCAAAGTGAAGGACTACAAGTTCCAGCATGAACCCCTTATAACTAAGAATGCAACCCCTTAGATCTCCCGGGTTCATACCTGGGACCTGTAGTCCTTCCCTAGTTAGGGGGCGTGTCACATCCTCAGCTCTGAGGGGTTCATACTGGGAACCAGCATGAACCCCTCCTCTTTGTATGGGTCGCTGGCTCTGCACACTGCACATGATGACAATGTATAAAACTGGCTTCACACAGTAGTCTTCTTCCCTCAGAGCATACTGCAGTGGAAGCCCGGAGAAGATAAAGGAGGTGGGTGGATGGTAGAGAGCACTTGATGCGGAGGAGAAAGTAAGATCCTCCTCCTCCTCGAATGCCGGAGCTCCCAGCTTCCTCTGCAGGGTGGAGAGTCGCGGCCATGACGTCGCTGGTTGATAGACGCTAGGTGGCTCTAGCAACCAGTAAGAGCCTCAGTCAGCAGTAGAGGTGGGGGCGGAGACGGAGCCAGCACTATGGCGGCTCTCATTCTGGTAAATCTGTGGCTCTGCTGCAGGGACTGATTGGCGGCCCAGTCTAACCACTAGTGTCCCTTCTGCGAGCAGGCGGCAGGGCCATCCCCCTGTAGAATGCCACCCGAGGCAAACGCCTTGTTTGCCTCGCAGCAGACATGCCGCTAGTAAGGTTATACTTTCTCCTAGTCCATTCCTTTTCGGGGCGAGATTTATTTGATCAAGCTGTATTTGTAAACTGCAAGTAAAGTAAGGTAACCCATCGTTCCAGAAGGTCTAGTAGGGGTGCTCAGACCCTACAATTGGCCAAACAAATTATTTTGCAGGAAAAACAGATCACGCACAACATAAGTGTGTAGTTACCTTTTTGCACATTTCAGCTTTAAAGTTACACTCACAGTAGAGCATTATGTCCAAATCAGAATGGATCCAAAAAGTGTTCCTTAAATGGCAAGTTCACCTTTTCACCAAAAATAAAAATAGAAACCAACGTAAAAGGTCCTGGCCACCGTCTCCAGACCCCAGTGCACATACCGTAAGTGGCCATGTCGTAGTGTGCTGCTGGTATAGTGGTCCGTACGTTGCAATATACAGCCCCAGAGTGAGTATCCATCATAATGCTCTCAATGGCAAGCGCTCAATGGTCAGTGCAGCCACGTGACCATGCTAACCAAAAAGAAGCGCACCCAAGGTTTTTTCTTCCTGTAAAAAGTGTACCAGAAGAAAGTAGTGCTTCTTGTTGGTCAGTGTGGTCACACGGTTTAATGATCACTTGCCATTGAGAGCATAATAATGGATACTCACTTCAGGGCTGTGTACAGTTTATGGCCCACATTGGCAGCACGGGGCATCGTGGCTGCCGTGTACAGTTGGGTCCGGAGGGTTTGCCAGAATATTAGAATATTTGGGAGTTAGTTCACCTTTTCATGAAGAGATTGATTTACCTTTTAAAAAAGTAAATCAATCAGGAGGGAACTTTTTTTTTTTCATATTGTTCTGCACAATATAAAACAAGAGGTTTACTCTACAATTGGACTCTATGGAACATGCAGGCCCGTCGCTACAGGACAGGCAAAACAAACAATTGCTTGGGGCCCCCGAGCTGGCCTGGGGCCCCCAACTTCCCCTTCCCAGGCTGTAGCATGGCCAAGCTCCTTTTTCTTTCCTCCTGGAGTCCTGTCAGTGCGGCTGGGTACCGCGTGGTACAGGAGATTCAGTTTCCTGTCCCTGGCTGGACTGACAGGAAGTACACCAGACTAAGAGGAGGAAGAGGAGCTCGGCCACGCTACAGCGGCAGCCTACAGGGAAGAAGGGGAGGTGAGAATAGAAAAACATAGGGACTGGGGGGGGGGGGAATAAGAACATGGGTGTAAAAAAAAATAGTGTAGCGCTAACGTAGGCTTTGAGTGCAGGGGGGGGGGTGCTTGGGGGCCCCCCTATTTTGCTTGGGGCCCCCAAATTCCTTCAAACGGCCCTGGGAACATGTTTGTCTATTCGGAGGAGGGCAAAGCTCTCATTGACATGGGTTCTGCTGGTTGATGGGTGCACTTGGCATCTTCCACCCACACACAATCCTGCCACTCTCCCCCTCCACGCTCATTCTTTGCCTCCTTGGCTCATTACCCCTCTCCTGTTGCTCTGCCCTTTTTTTTTTTTTTTACAAAAATCTTTGCAGTACCCTCCTTTGCCACGCGATTATGCTACACATTTAACTATGCAGGGACAATCCCACCACTTATTTGGTGTAGCTTTACTTAGCTCCCATCCTCAGGTTCTGTTCCTGGTGATTATATTTCCATACCTGTTCCTTTTATGGTGTAGTGCTATACTAAGTCGACATTTGAGATTTCTCAGAATATGTGCACCTAGCCTCGTTTGTTACTTGGTATTCTTTACATGGGTTGCAAGAAGTCTATTGTATTTTGTACTAAACAATGCATTTCAATGTCTTCATATGTTGGAGGCTGCTTCTTATAAATAATTTCCTAAATTATGGCTGTTATGTTGATGCTTTGGCTTCACTGCTGCCTGTGTTGCTGTCCTGGACCAGGTATAGAGATAAGAGTTCTGACACTCAGCATGTTTTGGCTTGGTTACTATTAAGTACTGAAGTGAAACACTGCCAGGTATCTAGCATTTCTAGGTGGCCAGCAATGGCAGTTCCTATACTTCTCTCACGTAGGGTTAAAGATCGCGCTGGACTGACTCAGTCGGTTGCAAGTTGATGGTTAGGTAATGTTAGTGGTAGGATGGAAGAGTTTTCTTCCGATGCTTTTGGCCCAACTACACCTGGAAGGAGATGAGGAGCCTTATTTGGGGGCCTGGACAGCTGCCTTTGGCTACGGCCTTAAAGGGGGTTGTAAAGGTTTGTTTTTTATATTTGAAATAGGTTCCTTTAAGCTAGTGCATTGTTGGTTCACTTACCTTTTCCTTCGATTTCCCTTCTAAATGTTTTTTTTCCCTTTGTCTGAATTTCTCACTTCCTGTTTCTCCTCAGTAAACTTGCCCCCATCATCCATGGGGGTTAAACAGCCAGAACAGCTTACTGAGGAGGAACAGGAAGTGAGAAATTCAGACAAAAAAAAAAAACACAAAGAAAAAAAAAAACATTTAGAAGGGAAAACGGGACATGCCCAAAAATTAAAACATACTGGAACAAAGTGATATTAGTAACAGAGGAAATTACTGGAATTAAAATACCAGAGGAGCCATGGGTATGCCTGTTTCATGGGACTAAAATGCCTATCAAACAATACATGAGAACCTTACTTCCTTATTTCCTAAACACAGCGAAAAGTTGGATTCCCAGACAGTGGAAGGATCCCAAGAGCCCCACGGTGAGGAACTGGCTATGTAAAATAAATAATATTTATTATGCGTGTAGCGCTCACCCCCGCTGGTTGATTTTGGGATCGGCCTGCTAAGTTACCCTGGCGGTGCAATTGTGAGAACAGCGGTAGTGAGCGAAGGTCCAGACAGCCAATAAAAGGGTTTTCAATGCTTTATTGTCCAGGCCAAACACGGCCAACATCAACACGTATTTGGAAGGTCAAGGCTGATGAAGGAACCTTGCGGTATCAGGCCTGGATGTTGGATGGAGCCATCAATACTGCTCTGAATAGTACCAATTTTTGTAACTCGTCGCCACTCTGCTCGGAGTGGGTAAAGTGCCTCCGGACAGACCCCTATAATAGGCCTGGCAGCCGAAGCGTCACTCTGAACTAGCTGGGAGGAACGGGTCTCTTTCACAGACCTGGCTCTAGGGCCTCTGCCACTGGCCAGTTTCAATAAAGGACTTAGGTGAATAAAAAGAGCGAATCCTCCCAGTTGACTTTTCCTATATA
This sequence comes from Rana temporaria, assembly GCF_905171775.1. NCBI lineage: Eukaryota > Metazoa > Chordata > Amphibia > Anura > Ranidae > Rana > Rana temporaria. The sequence goes on along the minus strand of NC_053491.1, from coordinate 196,415,303 downwards.
GGGCCCCGGATGACAGCAAGCATACCTGTCAGTGGTCCGGATGCCCGATCCCAGACTGGGATCCTCTCAACAAGTCATGGGACCCAGTGGAACACTGGGATCCCTTTTCTTCTCAGGATGAGGTTCGATGCAGCTGTCAGCTTTGGCCAGGTGGGCCGCGCTGGCGGGGTTCATGGATGCGCGAACCCTGAAGGTGGATACCGCACTTGGAACGGGGACACCGCGAAGATTTTTTAACACATGACCCCTGTCACAGATATACTCTCCCCCAGCATGCCCCGCGAGGGAAAACTTCTCCAATTGGCTGCTGGGGTAAACTTGCTCTGCCAGAACCACTCTGGCTCCAACTGCCGGCAAGGGGTGGTATTGCACCCCTTGACCACAGACTGACCCAGTGGACATTTCTGGGATGACAGAAGTCCCAGATTTAGACAAAACACGAATGGGAGCAAAGTAACTCTGCCATTCCCACTAACTTTAGCGTAGCGCTAGAGCTGCACGATTCTGGTCAAAATGAGAATCACGATTCTTTTGCTTAGACTAAAGATCACGATTCTCAAAACCTGAATGCCAGAAACCGCCCCCCCCCCAAATAAATAAACCTGTGATTTATCTGAAAATATGAATATATAAAAAAAAAAAAAAGAGATGCCGGGATTGGCATGTATTCCAGTAAGGTAGCCCATTTAATTTGAACGAGTTGCCAAGACAGCACATGCACCCTCTCCTTTTTCTGATGCACCACAAAGCAAACACGGTTCATGTCTTTGCATTTTTTAGGAGTTCTTAAACAAATGTCCATTGGGTGAGTGATGTGTTTTAGGTTGCCTTTCAAAATGAATGGCATGGTTACCCACTGTACCATGGTGCGACGATGTATAGCAGCAAAGCACAATAAAATGCATATTTTACTGCAACTGATTTCTATACGTAACAGACTGCTGTCATGTGAACAGCAGAGGCAAATTATAAATAGATCCGACAGAGTTGAGAGAATTTCCTCCCACGATTATATAGGATTTTGTATTTTCAATAGAAAATAGCAATTACATGATGGACAAAGACTATGTCTGGAAGAGCAGCCCCAATTAGGTCTCAAGTTGCACTAAATTATAAAGCAGCTCTGGTACATTCATAAAGCATGACAACCGTTTCTGAAGGCAACATGCTTTCAGATGCAGTAGTGTACATGATATAGAGCCATGATATGCAATAGCCCAAAGCAACCAAATCAATTTCCCATTCCCAGTTTTGGGCAGTCAGACTGAAAGAGGAATACAGATTTGTCACTATGGGTTATTGTACTTTTTTCGTTACTCCTTGCCTTTATGACAGTGTCAAAAAGCAAATACAAAATGTAATTGCAGCAACTCTGTTAGATCATCTACTTCTCAGAAATTGTCCATGAACTTAGGTGAGTGATTTATGAACAACACACATGCGTATATACAGTGTGTATATATATATATATATATATATATATATACACACATTATATATATATATATATATATATATATATATATATATATATATATATACATATATACATACATATATATATATATATATATATATATATGATAGAGCAGGGATTAGAACCTCCATCAGGTTTTTCTGTGCCCATTAGGGAGAGGCACCCTCTCTTTTTCTCCTGGTGACCACTGTTCCTAGAACTGAAAATAAGGAAAAAATCTAAAATGCTGACATTGGAACACACCTGGCTGGGAAATCGTCTAATGAGGGGACTTGTTCTGAGAGGATTTCCCTCACTTTGGAGAAATGTCCTCTCACTTCCTACTGTGTCCATGGGAGAGGAAGTGAAGAGATTTTTCAGTTTTGGGATAGAGTAGGGGGATGGTTAAAACACCAGTCAGTGTTTTTCTTCCCCCTCTGTATCCCATTAGGAAATTTACTTAACGGGACACAGAAGAGGAAAAAAAAAAAACCTGAGAGGGGATTTTATTATCCCCCATTTTATCCCAACCTGAAAATATGTTTTGGCTTTAGATCACATGTATCAAAACACAAGGCCAGGGGACCAAATCCGGCCCACCAGGCCATTATCATGTGGCACTCGCACCACTCCTGCAGCTACGGCACCCCCATCATCTCTGCCCCCACCTTGTCTCAGCAGTCGGCAAAAGAAAGTTCAGAACTCCCCCTACAGATCCTGACCTGTGCCTCTCTGTGCACATTCTGCTTCCCAGCTCTGCCCTCAGCTTTTTTTCTGGAAGCAGAATGACGTAAAGGGGGTGCACCGAGATATATGAGAGGGTGAGGGACTCTTAACTTCTGATGGTGAGGTGCTCCGGACATTTAGTCTAATGGCGCGTACACACCATCACTTTATGTGATGAAAAAAAACAACGTTTTTAAAAACGTCACTTTAAATGACCGTGTGTGTGGGAAAACGTTGTTTTATGTCTTGTGAAAAACGACAAAAAAAAAAAAAAAAATTGAAGCATGTTTTTTACTTCACAGAAATTGACCGTGTAGCAAAAAACAACGTTTTTACACCCGCGCATGCCCAGAAGCTAGTTATGAAGCGAGCTTCAATGGAAAACCGTGGTGAACGCAACCTCGCTTTGCTAGAGCATTGTGAAAAAACGATGGTGTGTAGGCAACATAGTTTTTGAAAATTGAAGTTTCAAAAACGTCGTTTTTTTACTTCACAGAAAATGACGTTTTTTTTCATCACATAAAGTGATGGTGTGTACGCGGCATTACAGATACAAGCATCCCTTTGAGGTCAACCAAAAATGCTGATGTGGCTCACGATGAAATCGAGTTTGACATCCCTGCTTTAGATGCACTCCAAGGGCTCATGCACCCAGCGGCTTGGGGACAGACAATGTAAAGTTCAGGCATATTTCCCAGAAGCCACTGGTGTTGCATACACCTGCCCTGTAGACATGAATGGCTGTATATTGGTTTATGCTGATATTTGTGTTTTGCGTCTTATGTCTGTATGGATGCACAGTTTTGTGCAAGTTTTCTGCTTTGATCCCAGCTGAGCCGGCAGATGACAGGTCCGTCTCTTCTCACTGTGCAGAGACGGACCTGTCAGAACTCTGCTCCCCTCTATGAGGGGGGAGGAATCGGATGAAAAGAGACTGCCTGTTCGTTTTAATCTGATCTGCCAGACGGGTGGAAAATAGGGTTCCCATCCATCCGGATTCAGCGCATATGTCACCGCTGACACCATTTGCTCCATAGACCTGCATGGGGCATCCGTTCAGGTCCGCCTAAAAACTGACAGGAGGACCCAACTCACTTTGGCCCTACTGATCATCAGCTGGATTAAAACTGGTGCAACTGTGCATGGTAGCCAATCAGCCTCCAACGTCAGCTTGTTCATTAAGAGCCGGTTCACACTTCCGTGGCACGACTTTGGGGGCGACTTTGCAAGTCGTCCTGAAGACGACTTCAGAGACGACCTGCAAAACGACTTCTGCATAGAAGTCAATGCAGGTCGCTCCGAGCCGCCCCCGAAGTCGTGCAAGAACCTTTTTCTAAGTCGGAGCGACTTGCGTCGATCCTATTAGAACGGTTCCATTGCATTGAATGGGATGCGACTCGTCAGGCGGCTGAGCCGCCTCACGAGTCGCCCCAGTGTGAACCGGCTCTCAGGCTTTGCCAAAAAAATAAAAAAACAAGACGCTGATTGGTTACTATGCACAACTGCACCAGATTCTGCATGTATCAGTTTTAATAAATCTCCCCCATTATGTACAACATGAAAAAAACAGACTGCATTGTCCCTAACTGAGAAAGTGACGCAAATAAACAGGAGTGGTACAATAGTCATTACGGTTCTATTTAGGCCTTTAAAGCAGTTATTATAACTGATAAAAATCATACATTATTCCTTATTAAAATCAATTAAACCTACAAAAACAAGTTCACATAGGTTTAGTTGATCGGTCAGCGATTTTAACATGAAATTATAGACAGCGCTTCCTAAAAAGTAATGAACTCTGAAACATATGGTCAGAAGATGATATGCAGTAGTACCATAATTAATATGCAGCACACTCACCTTTCTGCCTGAGGAACAGTTTTTGATGCCTGCGGCCCTGGAGTTCTGACAACTCCTGCAGGAATCCACATTCAGGGTTACTTCTGCTCAGAAAGGCATCCGATCCGGATGCTTCAGTCGAGCTGTCCACGCTATCCTGATATTGCCAACGACCTATTCCAAGTCCCCCACGGTATGTGTCGTAGAGTTCTGTCAGCAATCCGTTCACTAAGGATGAAGTGCGACTCCGTGCTTCCTGAGGATTGGCACTATCTGCGCTGCCTCTGTCGCTGGAATTCTCACTGGGCAACACTTCATTTTCACAGTCGTCGGAGGGTGAAATCGGCCAGACAACTGGATAGGCGTTAGGCCACAGGCTCAAATTTTGTGGGAGGCCGTGTTCAGTTGTATTGTTGACAAAGGCATCGCCGTCATCGTCTATACATAACTCCTCATACATGGGGTCGTCCATGTTTTCATCCGTAGGGCACTGTGAGGACATGTTTCCAATTTCGCTAGTGTCACCCATAGCAGTATAAAGTGTAGTAAAACGGCGAAGGCCCCACGCCACTCATACCTGGTTTACTTCTGGCCGGCTCTCTTCCAGCAACTCCAACTTTGCGACATAGTAAGCGTTCTGGGATCGTACTACTCGCATTGCGGGGAGTGGAGACACTTTTCAGTTTTCTACGTTCAGTGCAATTCTCTTTTATTTGTTTTACCTTTTTCTCCCTCCGCCCCGAAGTGGTGCAAACCCGTCTAGTAAGTTTTTCAGCAACTTGTCCAACAGGTGAATAAGAAGTGTGACGTCTCCAGTCATTCCACCTGCAGCAGCTTGCAGATATGCTTGTCAGATTGCCCAGTTGACTTAGCAGGATGGGTGGGGTGAAAAGGGATAATAAAGACACGGACATCCACAACTACTTCCAAAAACTCTTCGACGTAGTACAGCACAGGGAGACTACTGGCCAAAAAAATAGGGAACGATCCCGAAAAGACAGTCTTTCTCCCATACAGCTGATGGCTGGAAATACAAAATACATTGCATGGATTAGAATGAAAGCAGGCAGACCTTTATCTTGCTTTTACAATGACATCTGGTATTTCCTGTGTCCATTACAAGTTTTCAGGGAAGCTTCATATCCTGTAGTAAAGTAGAAATGAAAACCTTTTTACAGGGAATGTTCACAAGCATGCATGCACACAGCACTGACAATGAGAAATGCTTTACCTGTCCTGGATCACACTATAGAGCAGCTGTAGCCCAGACACCTCCTGCCTTCTCCAGGGCTCCTATGTCCACGGTTGTCACATGGAAACTGACCACCCCATGAGAACTTCAGCAGGGTGGAGCCAGGCTCTCATAGTCAGGGAAGTTCAGGCAGCTGACACTTGTAGGGATTTAGGAATCCTATACAAAGCCACACAATATCTCACGCTGACTCCCTTTCATTGTTTACATCTTGGTCCCGTGAGCTGGGACGTGAGGCTATGCAAGAAGAATCAATAGAGTGAAAAAAGTTGTGAGTCTGATTTGTTTCGCTCTTTTTTAGCCCTCCGTTCACACAGGTCGAATCGCATGAAAATTCGCATGCTATTGTTGGGCCAAATCGGTGCGTCGCTGACTTTGCGGTGCCGCGACGATTTGAAAAAGTAGTTGCTGCAGTACTTTTGGCGATTTTGGTCGCAAATTTCATAGACATCTGTACATGAAGCCACTCAGATGTCTTCCAAGTCGCACTGACGCGCGGCTTTGAATTCATGCGATTTCAGATGAAGTCACACGATTTCAAAGCCGCATTCAATGTGAACGAGGGCTTAAGCTGTTTTAATGTTACTGAAACCAGTCTTTGTCATGATCTTTGAGCCCAGGTTCACACTGGGCTGCGGGAATGAAGCCATGCGAGTTCAGCCTTAACTCGCACGATTTCACTCCCGCTTGTCAGTCCAGATTTCAGCAACGATTATGGAGACATCTATGCCGTTTCTGCCGAAATCGCAAAAAGTAGTACAGAAACGACTTTTTGAAATCGGTGCAGTGCCGCAGATGCAGCGTCTCACCGATCAGGACGGTGCCATTGACGTCAAATGCCGCCGATTTGACATGTCAAATCGCATGTAAAAATGCACCAGTGTGAACCAGGGCTGAATATGAATTACATAACAAAACCTGCAGCTTCAGAGGTCTCTTACACAAGGGTTGTTTGTATCCATCTGTTGCATTTGTATCCAATTTAGCATTTTTTTTTCAGGCTTCTAGCTACAAAACGCTCAGGTGTGAATGGGGTCTAATGCCGCGTACACACAACCGTTTTTCGAGTTCTAAAAAATGACGTTTTTTTTTTATGTAATTAAAAACAATCGTGTGTGGGCTCCAGAGCATTTTTCGGGTTCTAAAAAATGGCCAAATTTTCTTTCGAACATGCTCAATTTTTTCACAACATTTTTAACGTTGTCGTTTTTAAGGTTGTAAAAAATGGTCGTGTGTGGGCTTTAAAGATGTGAAAAATCCGCGCATGCTCAGAAGTTATGAGACGGGAGCGCTCGTTCTGGTAAAACTACCGTTCGTAATGGAGTAAGCACATTCATCACGCTGTAACAGACAGAAAAGCGTGAATCGTCTTTTACTAACACAAAATCAGCTAAAGCTAAATCAGCTAAAGCAGCCCAAAGGGTGGCATCATCCGAATGTAGTTCTAGTGCCGTCGTACGTTTTGTACGTCACTGCGCTTTGCTAGAGCATTTTTTTTTCACGATTGTGTGTAGGCAAGGCCGTTTTAATGATCGGGTTGAAAAAAAACTTTGTTTTTTCTAGACCCTTAAAAACGTCAAAAACGCGGCATTAGACCTATGTAGCATAACTACAATTCTCTAGTTACAAATCGCTATCTAATTTCCTGCCATTAGTAATGTTGTTTACTTAGAACTTCCTTGCTTCCTTCCTTCCTTCTTCCTTTAAACCATCATTGGTATCGTTAGGAGGGAATTTGGTTCCCCTATCCACAATGCAATAAAGATAAGCATAAAATAATAATAAAAAATAAAATATAGCAAGTATGCTTGGAGATGTCTGGCATGCATAGCCTAATGCTTAGTACACACAATTGAAAATTGGCGAAAAAAAATACTACTTTCCGAACGATCCTTCGATAATCTGATCGTTAGTACACAGCTTTGAGGAGCCTATCACAACAGTTCATGCAAAATTATGTGAAGGGACAAGCACAAAACATTTTCTTGTATGATAACAGAACAAACAATTTTCGCTTAGACCCCTTTCACACTATAGGGCCGCTAAAACTGACAATTGCGCGGTCGTGCGGCGTGGCTCCCAAACAAAATTGTCGTCCTTTTTTTCCCACAAATAGAGCTTTCTTTTGATCACCTCTGCGGGTTTTTTTTTGCACTATAAACAAAAATAGAGCGACAATTTTGAAAAAAATGCAATATTTTTTACTTTTTGCTATAATAAATATCCCCAAAAAATATATAAAAAAAACATTTTTTTCCACAGTTTAGGCCGATACGTATTCTTCTACCTATTTTTGGTAAAAAAATCGCAATAAGCGCTTATTGATTGGTTTGCACAAAATTTATAGCGTTTACATTTTCACTTTCACAGCGAAAAGTGCTATAAAAATGCACTGATTACTGTGAAAATGACAATGGCAGTGAAGGGGTTAACCACTAGGGGGCGCTGTAGGGGTTAAGTGTGACCTAATGTGTGTTTCTTACTGTAGGGGGGCGGGGCTGGATGCGTGACATCACTGATCGTCGTTCCCTATAGGGAAGAACGGGGAAAGTTTATTTATATTCACCTCTCCCCGTTCTTCAGCTCCTGTGACCCGATCACGGGACACCCGCGGCGATCGGGTCCGTGGGTCCCACGGGCACGGTCATGGAGCTTCAGACCGGGTCGCGAGTGCACCCCCAGCGACACGCTCGTGGCCCACGGCTCGGCTCTTAAAGAGGATGTATACAGTATATACATCCATGTGCCCAGCCGTGCCATTCTGTCAACGTATATAGTCGTGCGGCAGTCCTTAAGTGGTTAAAGTGTTTCCAAAGGCAGAAGTTTTTTTTTTTATCCTTTATTGTGCAGCAGCCCCCCCCCCCCCCCAATACTTACCTGAGCCCCATCTCAATCTAGAGATGTTGTACGAAAGCCTCGGCTGTCCGGGACTCTCCCTCCTGATTGGCTGAGACACAGCAGCGGGAGCCATTGGCTCCCACTGCTGTCAATCAAAGTCAGTGAGCCAATGAGGAGGGAGAGGGGGCAGGGCTGCTTCGGTGCCACCATAGCAAGATGCTTGCTGTGGGGGCACTCAGTGGGGGGGGGGGGGAAATCGCTGCACAGAGCAGGTAAGTATAACAAGTTTGTTTTCTTTAAACAAAAAAACAAAAACAAGACTTTAATATCACTTTAAGGCTGCATTCACACTGTAACGCCACGTACGCGGCGTATTTTGCCGCGATTTGTTTATCTTTTTTTTTTCTCACAAATTATTTCCATTGCTGTCTATGGCCGAACGCCAATGCCGCCTGAAAAAAAGGGTCCAGGACTTGTTTTCAGGCGGCAGGCGTTCGGCGTGAGATGTGAACCATCTCATAGACAGCAATGGAAATTCGCCCCTCCAGCGTATCGAGCGTCGCGCTTCAGGCGTTTTGTCGCCTAGGTGTGAATGCAGCCTTAGCCAGAGCTCCCAACTGTACCATTATCAGAGGGAGTGTCCCTCCTTGGGAACTATATCTCTCTGTCCTTCTTAAAGTGGTTGTAAACCCTGTTTCACCACTTGTACCTACAGGAAAGCCTATAATAAGGCTTACTTGTAAATATCTCCTAAACCTGCACGGTTTAGGAGATATTTACCATATATGCTTGCGCCGACGTCATTGGCGCATGCGCTGTGAAGAAACAGACATCCGTGTTGTTTCTTCACTAGCAATTGCCGTGACTGACAGGTCCCGTGCGCATGCGCAGGAGTGATGTCACGCGACTCCGGACGGTCACAGAGCAGGAGTCCGTGACCCCGGAAGGAAGAGGGCCGAAGACTGATGCGGCCACCAGCGGGGATACCACAGGCTTCGTTTGCAGGTAAGTCCCACATAATGGGCTAGTATGCGATGCATACTAGCCCATTATGCTTTTACTTTGCAGGGGGAAAAAAGAGGAAGTAAAACCCATCAGAGTTTACTTCCTTTTTTAAGTCCTCAGTTCTATTTTTGGTCTGATCTACAGACCTCTACACTTTTTAAAGCCCAATTCACCTTTAGTTCACCTTTTACATAAAGCTATGTAGACAAGGGGCCCCAGTAGTTAAAATACACTGTGCCATTTGGAAAAATATTATTCAATGCAGTTACCATACCTGTAGGCAGGGATGGACTGGCCATTGGGACTACAGGGAGTTTCCCGGTGGGCCGATGGCTCAGTGGGCCGGCTTCAGTGACAGCAGACTGCCGCCCCCCTCCGCTCCTCTGTCTCTCCCTACCCGCAGCGCTCACCTGGGGGGAACAAAGAAGCAGGGGGAGGACCAGAGGAGCAGGGGGGACAACAGAGGAGCATGGGGGAGGGGACAGACAGCTGACTCAACAGCTATGGCCTGGGAGTTTCTCACTTCTGCCTAATCTTGTCCCATAAGGGGGGGCACCGAACTGATTCTTTGCCTCGGGTGAAATAATGTCTAGCTTCCCCACTGGTACTGCCTATAAGTACCAGCCATTCTACTCTAATAAAGGAGAACGGCTAGTGGCTAGTGAAGGGGGAGAGGGGGCTTGGGTGACCCGGGGGGGGGGAGTTGTCCGGCTGCCATGGGAGAGACCTGTCAAAGTGGGCCAGTCTGGATGAAGTCCAGGGCCAAATTTCTGTCCCAGTCCAGCCCTGCCTGTAGGTATTTTCTGTGACCAATGAGTCCGATGGATTTGTGTACACATGATCGAATGATCCGACGGAAACAAATGTTTTGGCGGAAAATTTGAGAGCATGCACAGCCAACATTTGTTGTTGGAAATTCCGACAACAATTGTCCGATGGAGCATACTGTCGGTCGGACTGTCCGATAAAGCACGTCCGTCGGACCATTGTTGACGGAAAATCCGATCTTGTGTATGGGCCTTTAGACTTCACAGCATGCAGTTGTGGCGCAACCACGTTCACTTGAATGGGTCGTATTCGGTGGTGGTACTGCCCACTAAACACAACAGGGGGTATCATTTTTGAACAGGCCCCAACATGTGTACAGTAAATCCCTTACATACAAACCTTCGAGTTGTGAACTTTTAAAGATGCAAATACAGTATGTGTTTGCACAGTTTCTTTCATTCAACCCAGCAGGCTGATTGAAAAAAAAAAACTGACAGATCGCTGTACCAACACAAGCAATGTTGGTGCCATGATCTCCCCAGCTGTGTTATTGTGTTTTGGTGGGGGAGTGCCCCTGTGGGAACACACTGATCAGCGCTTGCAGCCTTTGTCTGCAAGCACTGATTGTTGGACTTACAAACAAGCTCCCAGAACAGAACTCATTCGTAAATAGGGGATTTACTGTACAACTCGCTTCTAGGCGCTGTGTTGGGTTAAGGAGTGTTGTCATGGGAGAGGGGGATAAAAAGACTGGTAAGCTGTAATTAATTACATTTTTGTTATTTGGCCACAATTTAAAAACTTATGCCGCGTACACACGACCGGTTGTAAAAAATTACGTTTTTTTTAGTGTCATTAAAAACGATCATGTGGGCTCCAGAGCTATTTTTCTGACATCTGACGCCAGACATGGCAGCATACATATGATATAGCCCCGCCCCTACATCCAGGACACGTTTAACTCTCTATAAAAGTCTGACTGAGAGCAACCTCCCCCATTCCATGTTCTTCCCAGACAGGGTTGTGCTTCCGTAGATTTCCGCGTAGAATATGCAAATGAGCTAAATACGCCGATTCAGAAACGTACGTCCGCCCGGCGCATTGATTTACGTCGTTTACGTAAGGCTTTTTCCGGTGTAAAGTTACCCCTGCTATATGAGGCGTAGCCAATGTTAAGTTTGGACGTCGGGCCAGCGTCGAATTTTGCGTAGTTTACGTCGTTTGCGTAAGTCGTACGCGAATAGAGCTGTGCGTAAGTTACGTTCACGTCTAAAGCAATGACTATTTGCGGCGTAATTTGGAGCATGCGCACTGGGATACTTTCACGGACGGCGCATGCGCCAATCGTTAGTAACGTCAATTACGTGGGGTCACGATTATTTAGCATACAACACGCCCCCTACCAGCCTATTTTGAATTAGGCGGGCTTACGCCGGCCCATATACGCTACGCCGCCGTAACTTTGGGCGCAAGTTCTTTCTGAATACGGGACTTGCCTCTCAAAGTTACGGCGGCGTAGCGTATTTGAGATACGCTACGCCCGCCTAAAGATAGGCATTTATTTCTGAATCTAGCCCTACGTTTACAGCATTAAACCCTCCCTCTCAAAAGCTCATCATTTATCATATGTATGCTGCCATGTCTGGCGTCAGGAAAATGGAATATTGTATCAAATACTTACCGTAATTTTCCTTTCCTGATGCCAAGACATGGCGGCATACAAACCCTCCCTCTGATCTTTGTGCTTTATAAGGAGAATGGGGAAGGTTGCTCTCAGTCAGACTTTTATGGAGAGTTAAACGTGTCCTGTGGGTGGATATAGGGGCGGGGCTATATCATATGTATGCTGCCATGTCTTGGCATCAGGAAAGGAAAATTACGGTAAGTATTTGATACAATTTTCCATTTTCACAACGTAAAAAATGGGCATTAAAAATTTAGAACGTGCTCTAATTTTTCACACCGTTTTTAACGGTCGTGTGTTGGCTTTAACGACGTGAAAAAAACGTGCATGTTCAGAAGCAAGTTATGAGACGGGAGCGCTCGTTCTGGTAAAACTAGCGTTCGTAATGGAGTAAGCACATTCATCACGCTGTAACAGACAGAAAAGCGCACATCGTTTTTTACTAACACAAAATCAGCAAAAGCAGCCCCAAGGGTGGCGCCATCCGAATGGAACTTCCCCTTATAGTGCCGTTGTACGTGTTGTACGTCACCGCGCTTTGCTAGAGCATTTTTTTTTCACGATCGTGTGTAGGCAAGGCCGGTTTAACAATAATTGTGTTGAAAAAAACGTAATTTTTTTCTAGACCATTAAAAATGTCATTTTTTACATCCCGAAAAACGGTCATGTGTATGCGGCATAAGTCTACCTTATTGACCATGCTTCATGTTACAACCATATTTAGAGTGTAACATGAAGTATGGTAAGTGTATATAGACCCCCACACTCAAGCGCCCCCAACCACAGAATATAGGGGGGGGTGGCCCCCCCGCTACTGTCATATTTAAATTTAGGTGGCTGTGCATGTTTCCGCCTGACCAAGTGATGCTACCCCTGAAAAGTGAACCTCCAAATTTATGTGTTCAGAGGCAAAACTAATGCCGCGTACACACCATCACTTTATGTGATGAAAAAAAACGACGTTTTAAATCATGAAATAAAACGACGTTTTTGAAACTTCATTTTCAAAAACGACGTTGCCTACACACCATCGTTTTTTCATAATGCTCTAGCAAAGCGCGGTTACGTTCAGCACTCTTTTCCATTGAAGCTCGCTTCATAACTTGCTTCTGAGCATGCACGGGTTTAAAAACGTCGTTTTTAAACATCGTTTTGCCCACACACTTTGGATGGATACGACCTTTAACAATAATATGATGTCCTCTGAAGACAATCGTATTTTCAGATTTTTTCCCAATGCCACCTGGTGAAGGTATGTGATGGGTAACAATGCAGGTTTGTTTCCAGCTCACATGTAACAGTACACTGTGGGGTTCCTGGAGAATCGGCATCCTATTCATTGAAGAAGAAAGCTGCAACATTAGACAGGGACTTCAATTGGCAACCATTGTTACAGCCATGGCATGTGAAGTGCATAGGTCAATTCCATTTTAATTAGAAAATTCCTATACCTTGTGTCATCATCATACATTGCACAGTAAACCACATGGGGACTAACACAATAACAACACCATAAAATAACAAAGAAGAACAAGGAGAAAAAGTACAGCAAGGATTAACCCACAGTGACTAATCAGAGTTTATTAAAGATAGACTAGTGCAGTACTGATTCTTATTCACTGCTATGGGTACTACACAGTACCACACATTGGGGGTTATTTAATAAAACTAGCATATAAAATCTGCGTTTATGGATGGTAGCCAATCAGCTTCTAACTTCTGCTTAAAGAGTAAACATTTTTTTTTCCCTTTTTTTTTTTTATCCCTGCAAAGTAAAGGCATAATGTGCTAGTATGCATCGCATACTAGCACATTATGTGACACTTTCCTGCAAACAAAGCCTGTGTCGCCCCCCACTGCAGGCCGCATCCATCTTCACCCCTGTCTTCCTTCCGGGGCCACAGACTCCGGCTATGTGAATGGCCACGTGACGTCACTCCCACACGTACATGTGGGAGACACCGGTCAAGGCACTGTCTTCTGAAGAAACAGCACGGGTGGCCGTTTCTTCAGAGAGCATGCGCTGACGACGTCATTGGCGCAGTATACAGTAAATATCCCAACAGGGCATGTTTAGGAGATATTTACAGGACCTATAGGTAAGCCTTACGCTTGATTCACATTCCTATGGATTTTTAGTGCTTTTTGCATTTTGCAGATTTGCACTACAGAACGTGTTCCATGGGAAACCATGGTAAATGGACTGTAGTGCAAATCTGCACAATGCAAAAAGCACAAAAAATGCATAGGTGTGAATCCAGCCTTATTCTAGGCTTACCTATAGATACAAATTACCTATAGATTTACAACCTCTTTATACTTTGACAAAATAAAAAAACCTGGAAGCTGATTGGTCCCTATGCACCAGATTTTGCACTCTCGAGTTTCAGTAAGGCCTGGTTCACACCTATGCATTTTTTTTTTTTTGTGCATTTCAGTTTTGCAGAAACACACTACAGTCTATTTAACATGGTTTCCTGTGGGGTATATTTACATCTGTGCATTTTTATGGAAAGGGTCATGGACTTTTTTTCTGGTTTTTGGTTCCATAGACTTCAATGGAACAAAAATGTGTATTGAAATATGCAAATTGCAACCTGCAAGGGTGTGAACCAGGCCTAAGTCAACCCCATTGCTTCTTGCACCATCCTAAAGGGCCACTATTGCAAAAAATAATAATAAAAATACTCTGATAACTGTATGCAAGAAATAAATGTCATCATAGTATTCAAATATGAGTGACTTTTTTTTATTTCACGTGCAATATATTATGCATGTAACATGTTTATAATTTATTAAAGTGATTGTAAAGTATTGTTTTTTTTTTTTATTTAATAACAAACATATCATACTTACCTCCATTGTGCAGCTCGTTTTGCACAGACTGGCCCGGAACACCCTCTTCTGGGGTCCCTCAGCGGCTCTCGTGGCTCCTCCCCGCATTAGATAACCCCCCTGGGAGAAGCGCTCTCCCAAGGAGGTTACCCTGCGGGCACGCTTCCGAGTCCAGCATTTGCATCCATAGACACGAATGCCGAACTCGGTCCCACCCCCAATGCGCCCACATCATTGGATTTGATTGACAGCAGTGGCTGCTCTGATATCAATCTATCCAATCAAGGAGATGAAGGGGCTAAGGTAAGTAAAACGGGGGGCCGGTGACTGACAGGTGTTTTTTCACCTTAACCACTTACAGACCGCCTGCCGCAGGAATACGTCGGTACTTTGAAGAGGAATACCGTTGTTATGGTAGTAGCTAGCTACCATACCCCAGTATCCTTTTTTTCAGCGGGCAGTCCTCTTTCAGATAAAAGCAGTCTCTGTGGCGGATACGGCGCAAGATCACTTTTATTGGCGGCGGGAGAGGGCCCCAATCACCGCTGAATCATTTCGGGGAAAAAAGCAATATTTTTTTCTTTTTGCCATAATAAATATATAAAAAAAATGTTTTTCCTCAGTTCAGGCCAGTATGTATGCTTCTACATATTTTTGGTAATTTTTTTTTGCAATAAGTGTATATTGATTGGTTTGTGCAAAAGTTATAGCGTCTTCAAAATAGGGGATAGATTTATGCCATTTTTATTATTATTCTTTTTACTAGTGTAGTGCCCTTCTCCTGATGACCGGGCGCTATGTTTAAATTTAGTGGGTGTCTGAGCTGGTTGATTAAGGCTAAATCAGCCTCTGTTCCGGCTATGGCTGTGCTTGGAGGGTTTTCCCATTGTTTGCCTGAAGGTGGCGTTATCACCACAGGCCAATGCTGGAACACAGGCAGGCCAGAGTATATTGGGTATTTTTCCCCGGGAACAGCCCAGTGGGAGTGGTCTCCCTGCTGGCCATGCTGGGGAAGGATACTTAAGGGGCAGACGCCATTTTATCGGGGCTCTTTGCCTCGTGGCCCTCCTGGATCGAGGTATGTGATGGTCCATTTTCAGCCCGGGACCACGTTGGCCCGAGGCTGCAATTCCGCCAGTTAGGCCCAGTTGTCTTGACTGGGGCCTGCACTTTGAAGGTGATCCTGTGCTGTCTGTCCTGCGGGAGGAAGCCACTCAATGGAGGAAACCAGGGGAGGACCTGTCCTGGGGAGGACCAAGTGGAAGGCTGGTATCTCGGGAGAGGCCTAGTAACTTTTTTGGAGGATACATCGTATTCTATGATGACTTACAGTGTTGCCGGGTCAGCTTAAAGCAGGGGTGCCCAACCTTTTGAAGAACGAGGGCCACTTAAGCAACTTGGTAACCAGTCAAGGGCCACAATGAGTGGAGCGGGCGGATGACAGGTCACGGCTACTCTATAGGCCCTCCGATCCGCCCAGATGAAAGGGGACAAATTCCCGTTTGTTTTTTGGATTGGAGGTGGGCGGGCGTAAACAAACATCTGTCGCTCTATAGAGGTGAATTGAGGGTCCCATTTGGTCGGGCTATGAAAAGGGCCTAATACTGCTTTCACACTGATGTGCTGCAGTTTACCCACATCGCGGGTGCAGCGTAATGCACCTGCGTCTATCCTGTGGGTTAGCTGAACTTTGCCATAGACACCACCTGTGGCAAAATCCGGCGCTGTAGAGGAAGCATCGGCTTATGGGGCTGTTCTCCACAGCCGCTTTCTTCCTCTACCACCAGCTTCATTCACAACACGGATGCTGTGGTATGGTGGGTCGGCAACCTGCGATCTGGGCTTGCCAACCCACCATTCCAGAGCAGGAGGTCGCGGGCCACATCAGAGGGCTCCGCGGGCCACATGTGGCCCTCGGGCCACTGGTTGGCCACCCCTGGCTTAAAGGCTCTAAACTATACGGCTGGAAATCCGGATACTAAATCCTGTGGCAGAAGATTCTGGAACAGTTGTTTTTTACTGTGGCAGAGACTGTATTCTTTTCTTTGTCCGTGCATCATCCCGGCTGCTAGGCCAGTGAGAGGGGCCTATCCGGGTGAGCAATACCCACTCTGAGGAAAGTGGTGAGTGTGACTTTTGAAACGTAGAAGTTCCCCAGTGATCTGCATCATGTGCCTGAACCTTCCCCTGACCCTCCATCCCTCTATCTATACAAGTTTGTGTGAAATAAAACCTGACAGAAAAGGAATTTACAACTTGTGTGGACATTGAAGTTTTTTAGACTCTCATCTTATCCCCTAGACAACGAAGAGCGAGGTAACGTGCAAGGCCCAAAACAAAACCAGCAGCTCCTACGGGGGTAGTGCTACACTGGTAATGGCGGCGACCTGAGTTTTAATTTATTTTATCGGGACTGGGACATTGTGGCGGACACATCAAACACTTTTGATACTATTTTGGGACCAATGTCATTTATACAGCGATCAGAGCTACAAATAGCCATTGATTACTGTATAAATGACACTGGCAGGGCAGGGGTTAAACACTAGTGGGCGATCAAAGGGTTAAGTGTGTCCTAGGGAGTGATTCTAACTGTAGGGGGATGGTCTCACTAGAACATGACAGAGATCACTGCTTCTGATGACAGGGAGCAGTAGATGTCTGTCATGTTGCTAGGCAGAACAGGGAAATGCCTTGTTTACATCTCCTCGTTCTGCCACTCCTTGTCACGATCGCGGGCCACCGGCGAACATTGAGTTTGCGGGACCCGAGGGCACGCTCCCGCGACGCGCCCGCTAGGCGGCAGATTCAAAGGGACGTACAGGTATGCCCATTTGCCTGCCTGTGCCATTCTGCTGACGTGAATCGGCGTGCGGCGGTCAGGAAGGGGTTAATAAAGAACGGATTTACACTATGGGAGCCCCCCTTTTTTTATTTCTCTCCCCATACAGGGGATCAACTCCTATAATTCTCCCCTCCATACCGGTTACTCCCTCCTGTCCATGATCTTATTCCTCCTGCTGCCCCCCTGCTGAACTGATGGGGCCTGGGCATACAGAAGGACCAGTGGTACCCCCCTTTTTAGCAGCCCTGACTTGAATTGGGTACAACAAACATGTCTGATTTTTCATGCTGCTAGCAATAGTTACTGTGTTCTCCCAGCAGGGATGGCCCCCCTCGCCCCCCTGTCCTCCCGCTGGGAGAACACAAATAGCTCTGCAGGAGAGATTCCCCATCCTAACGGACTATGTTGATTGCGGAATTGAGCGATGATTGTGAACCTCTGGCTTTATTGACTTTTAATCATGGGGCTATTTAAAGCGGTAGTTCACCCTCACCCACATGATTTTACCATCGAGACAGGCATTGTAGCGCGAGCTACAGTATGCCTGTCCCGATTTTTATAACCCCGGACTCACCTTGTAATCCGACATCGTAGATTTCGGCTCCCGCGGGGAATGGGCGTGCCTATGGAGAGGGAGGATGATTGACGGCCGGCCCTGGCACGTCACTCTCCCCGAAGACAGCCGGAGTAGGTCTCGGCTCTTCACGGCGCCTGCGCACAGGCTATGCGCAGGCACCGTGAAGAGCCAAGCCTATTTCGGCTATTTCCGGAGAAGCGTGACGCGCCAGAGCCGGCCGTCAATCATCCTCCGTCTCCATAGGCACGCCCATTCCCCGGTATCTTCGATCTACGAGTACAAGGTGAGTACGGGGGTAAAAAAATCGGGACAGGCATACTGTAGCTCGCGCTACAATGCCTGATTTTATGGTAAAAGAAAAAAAAAAATGTTTTGCGTTGATAGGGTGAACCCCCGCTTTAATACTTGTGTATAGAAGTAAACCCTGGCCTACATATGTTTAATATAAAAGCTTCCTATATGTTTTGTGAAATAGATAACAGGATTACCGTATATCTCCTGTGGTGCTTAGCAGCTGAATCAACACACGAGACTCCACTGAGGGAATAGTTGTATAAACCACCTGACATTACTGTGTTTGCCATTCCATTATACTCACACCTAAGTAGGATCATCATTCTTTAGACATAATATATGAGAAAGATAGAAAATATGTCAAAATGTCTTGTATGTGATTTTAGCCCTATTTGCTGATTCACCTTTACAGTGCCAAACAACATATATACATAGGTGTGCGCAGCCTAATGCATTAGGGTGTGCACCCCAAAGCGCAAACATATTTGCATGTGTGTGCATGTGTATATTCAGTATACTGATTGTGTCAGTAGAGCGGTAGACAGTGTCAGTATGGCAGAGATTGGTGTCAGTCGGGCAGTGTCAGTAGTTTTTATTTTTATTATATTTTTTTATTTTAGGGAGCTTTGGTGAAATATCAGGGGTCTATTTCTGTGCGTTACTGCACGTTTAATGCAGTATATTTCAGTGCATTAGGGCATGTTTAACGTTGTATATTTCAGTGTGTTATGTGCCGTTTAATGCTGTATTTTTCTGTGCGTTATTGCACATTTAACGTAGTATATTTCGGTGCAATCTGCACCACACAGGGTGATTAGGGTGTGCCCAGGCACACCTGGCACACCCTGTGCGCATTCCTATGCATATATATATATATATATTGTCACTGTTGGATTACCATATATTTTTTGCACAGTTATATAGTATAAAGGGCATTATTATGGAAAAGTAGCATATCGCCTTTTAAACAAAGTATTTCCAATACAAATGGTGTTCTGTTTCAAAAGTTGCTTTATGCATTGTCATACCTCCTGATATCCAGTCTGTCTGGACCGTATGGTCACCTGCTGACTTGGCATCATCCACAGGCAGCTTAACTCTTCAGTAAGACACAGTGGCCCAGATTCACGTAGGGAGCGCGTATTTGTGAGCGGGCGTAACGTAGGATACGCTACGCCTCCGCAACTTTGACAGGCAAGTGCAGTATTCACAAAGCAAAGTTGCGGCGGCGTAGCATAAATAGGCCGGAGTAAGCCCGCCTAATTCAAATATGGAACATGTGGGTGTGTTTTATGTTAATTTCTTGTGACCCCGCGTAAATTACGCTTTTTACGAACGGTGCATGCGCCGTCCGTGAAAGTATCCCAGTGCGCATGCTCCAACTTAACCCGCAAAAAGCCAATGCTTTTGACGTGAACGTAAATGACGCACAGCCCTATTCGCGAACGACTTCCGAAAATTCGACACTGGCCCGTTGTCCATACTTAACACTGACTGCGCCTCATGTAACTTTACGCCGGAAAAAGCCTAACGTAAACGGCGTATCTGTACTGCGACGGCCGGGCGTACGTTCGTGAATTGGCGTATCTAGCTGATTTACATATTCTAGGTGTAAATCAGCGTACACGCCACTAGCGGCCAGCGTAAATATGCAGTTAAGATACGACGACGTAGGCGACTTACGCTGGTCGTATCTTAGCAAAATTCTGGCGTATCTGATTCTTTGAATCAGGCGCCAAGATACGACGCCTCAGACTCAGAGATACGACGGCGTATCTGGAGATACACCGTCGTATCTCCTACGTGAATCTGGGCCAGTAAGTAGAATCAAAACGCAATTTTACTTCAGCCAATTGCAAAACAGATGGTGCTTTTCCAGTCCTTTTCTCTGTGAAGTACTAACACTGACCGAGGAAACATGGAAGACATGGGAAGGGTCTAGCTAGGACTGAACTAACTAGCATCAAACGAGAGGGGAGGACAGAGGGAGAAACCAAAACCCCATAGTATACAAGTTTTAATGGCTCAAAACTGCCACTAGATGTCAGCATACTACTGAACAATAATAACCTGCTGTGGTTCAATACAACAAAGAAAAACTACATAAAAGTGGTTGCAGAACAAATGATTTGTTTTACTTAGCCACAAAAGCAAGGAAAAATGTATCTTGGGCTATATTTCATGCCTAACCAAGCTGAAAACCTGTCTGGGTCTGATATATATAGCAAGGACTGCCATTATAAAAAAAACATCCTGTTAAGGGTTAACATTCATCATTGTTAAGCCTCATACACACGATCAGATTTCCATTGGACAAAGCTGTGGAATTTTGTCCGAAGGGCGTTGGCCGTGAACTTGTTCTGCATACAGACGGCAGAACTCAGCGCATCGAGGCACGTGTGTAAGACTGCGCTGTGTTTTATAAGCATTTTAATAAATAAATAAATAAACTTTTTAAGCCAACATACACAAAACTATGTGGTTTTTCTGCTCTTTAGCGCCACCCTTTGGGCAACTTCTGCTAATGTTGTCTTATGTTTAGCATTGGTTCGGAGCATGCGTGTTTGTATTTGTATTTTTTTCTGACGGACTTGTGTACACGCGATCGGATAATCCGACAAGACACATTTGTTGTCGGACAGTTTTAAAGCATGCTATAAAACGTTTGTTGTTGGAAATTCCGACAACAATTTTCCGATGGAGCGTACAAACGATCGGATAATCCGACAGAACCCTGCCATCACACATATGTTGTCGGAAAATCCGATCGTGTGTACGGGCCTTAAAGCGGTTCTCCACCCTAAAGTGAAGTCCCGCTGATCGGAACCCTCCCCCCCTTCGGTGTCACATTTGACACCTTTCAGGGGGGAGGGGGGTGCAGATACCTGTCTAAAGACTACAATACTACAGTGATTGCTTCTAGCTTCCGGGTGCCGTTCCCAGCGGCTGCCCTGCTGCTTACTGAACACAGGAGGTCATTTGCTTGGCATAGGTGCCATTCAGAGAACACTTTGCATTTTCTCATGTGATTGGATGAATTGGAGATTGTGACATCATCGCCATGCCTCTCCACTTCCCCCAATAAGAGAACGCTTTGCATTCGTTGAGAAGATGTGACAAATTCTCCGATTAGGGTACCTGTGCCAAGTAAGAGACGTCCTGTGGTCACTATGCATTAGGGTAGCGGGCATGGGACCCAGAAGTTAGTGGAGATCACTGTTGTAGGAATGCCTATTACAGTGATTTCCAGCTTTTACTGGGATCCCATACATGTGTAGCGCCTGTGTACTTTCAGTCCAGGTGCTATTTCAAATTTAGAGGGAGATGAGAGAGTTACTTGGCTCTCATCTGGTTAATTTGTGTAAATTGGGCCTCTGTTCTTGCTGGGCTGTGCTGTCGGTTTATTCTGTGTTCCAAAGGTGCCTTTCCACCCTGGGGCGGAAGATGGCAGCAGTGGAGTCCAGGCGGGAGTGCCTCTCTCCAGCAGCCAATCAGTGAGGTTTTTCCCTCGCGGGGCATGCTGGGGGAGGGTATTTCTGAGGCAGACGCCTTTTGGCGGGGTTCGTTTGTGCTCCTGGTTCCGGGTGCGGCACCCACCTTTAGGGTGTGCGCACATCACGGTCCCCAGAGATATGGCCTACCAGGCCGGGGCGCACGTGCTACGCGGTGTCCTTGGTTCCGGGACCATGCTGGCCCGGAGCGTTTGAAGATGTGGCGGGGCCCCAGTGATTTACTGGGTCCCCCAACCTTTCTGAAGAAGATCCCAAGCGAGTTGTGCTGTTCGGTGGGGAGTCAGTCTGAGGTGAGCCCGGAGGCAGGCAATCCAAAAGGGCCTAGACAATCCATCGGGGATTGAGGTAACCGGACACTGAGAGTTTGTCTGTTGGCAACCTTTCAGTCGGTGACCATTTGAAAGACTACCTGAGGGAGATTCAGGCACTAAATTCACTGAGGAAGATTCACTTCATAATTCTACGTTCGGGGGAAGGGCCTGTGGCAGAGGTTCTTTCCTGATATGCACCAGGTCTGTGGCAGAGACTTGTTTCTTCTCCTCAGTGCTCCGAGTGATACCCTGGCTGCCAGGTCGGTGTGAGAGGCCTGTCCGGGTACACTATACCCCCTCGGCTGAGGGGCGACGAAAGTAGAGTGACGTTTTGAAGCAGGATTGCTTCTGTACTGTTCAAGCCTGAATCTGCAATTCTCCTCTTTCACCCATCTTTCCCTATCTACCTCAAGTTAACTGTTTTGCCGGGTTGGGTGAAATAAAACTACCAGAAAAGACACCTGCTGCTTGGACATTCTATTATTGCTCTCATCATCATCATTATCATCACCATACCCCTAGACGCTCACAAAGGTAACACGCCATCCCTGTTCTATCCAGCGGCTCCTGCGGGGGTAGCGCTAAACATACTTACATTGTTCCAAGCTGGACTAATGTAACTATGCAAAAATTGCCATACCTAAACTTCAACAAGAGTTAAATGTATTTTAGGGTTCCTCGTGTTCTCAGCACCTTTCTGTTCTGCTTTCTCTTCTTCTTTTTCTTTGGGCCAATTTAACAGTTCACTGAACAAGCTATTACACCCAATGCTTATGCAAAGCAGTGCATTCATCTCTAGAAGAAACTATTTTTGGACATGTGACTGGGTAACACGTTTGCCCGCTTGTCTTTGTGCCCCTCTGTCCCTTGTTCTCTTTGGTTTTTTAGTTTCACTGTTTATTGAATTCAAATGGTGTAAAAGCTATAAAAATATATACATATTCCCAGTTACTATGAGTGAGGTCATCTAAATACAGATATGCAGCATAAAAATAAAGACATTGGGGTAGATTCAGATAGGAGATACGACGCGTATCTCCTGATACGCCATTGTATCTCTGAGTCTGGCCGGTCGTATCTATGCGCCTGATTCAGAGAATCAGTTACGCATAGATTTCCCTAAGATCCGACCGACGTAAGTCTCTTACGCCATCGTATCTTAGGCTGCATATTTATGCTGACCACTAGGTGGCGCTTCCGTATATTTCCGCGAGGAATATGCAAATTAGGTAGTTACGCCGATTCAGAAACGTACGTCGGGGGATACGTTGAGATACGTTACGCCGGGCGGATAGATAGACCATTCTATCTGAATCCAGCCCATTGATGCAGTGATAGCCTCTTATGAGTTTTTATTAAATATGTTGGCAGGTGTTAATACCTCTTGTACTGATATCATGAGTGAAGCTAGTGCCCATATATTGGCAGCTGTGGGTGTGGCGAAGAGAGAGCGGGGTATGGGAACAAGAGACCCCAGTACTGCACCATGTAGAGCTTATTCCAGCAATAAGTGAGTGCCCGGCTGAGAATGAGACATTTTGAGATCATGCAGGGTGCTAATGGAAGGACCTTCCCATCCCTGGTCCTCAGCTTGCAAAGTACACAGTCTATTTGCCTTTAGTAAATCAACTCTAGTATGTTATAATTTAAAGTGATTGAAAGCCTTTGTTTTTCTTGTATTTAAAATAACAAACATGTCATACTTACCTCCGCTGTGCAACTCGTTTTGCACAGAGTGGCCCTGATCGTCCTCTTCTGGGGTCCCCCCCCGAGGCTCTCACGGCTCCTCCTCGCATCAGATGGGAGGAGCATGCTCCCAAGTCAAGCATTCGGCATCCATAGACACAAATGCCGGACTCTGCCCCAGCCCCCAGCGCCCGCATCATTGGATTTGATTAACAGCAGCGGAAGCCAATGGCTGCTATCAAACTATCCAATCAAGAGCTGGGACCCACGTGCAGAGAGGGGCAGCGCGTCTCTGCCAAGGGAAACACAGAGCTCAGGTAAGTAAAACTGGGGGGCTGGGGGGCCTGTCACTGCCAGAAGTTCTTTCACCTTAATAGATAGATAGCATAGATTAAGTTGTAAGAAGTTGCTGAATTCAGTAAAGTCTTGAAAACGTAAATGGAGTAAACATTCCTTTATTTATAACAATGGGCCTCTGGCAAAGAATGTAGTGAGAGGGCCTATGGCTGGGAGAAATGTGTCCAACATGGTGGACCAAAGACTGGTATGCAGTTGCTCTATCCCAAGGAGAGTAATACAAAATCATAAAAAAAATAACAAATGCTCAATAACTGTGATCACCCAAAAAAAAAAAAATTATAAAAAAAGTTCATAAATATAAAAAGTACTGTGCTTATAAAAAATCAATCGCAACCATAAAGTGTTATATGTTAAAATCCTTAAATAGTCTGTGATATTTTAAAAAGTGTTTAGTGCTTCAGACTTCACAATATTCAGTGATCTGTATGAAAACACTCCGTGCTCCCCTCCTTTGTTTCTACACTCCATGCAAAACCAATGGTCTTTCTTGTGCTGTCCCCATTGTCTTCTTTTGGAATAAATAGATCCTCCTCTCTTACTCCATCATGTATGTATGTGAAGACAAAAAACCAAGCAGTCCTCCAAAGTGTGATACCGTTTATTAAATAAAAACTACTCACATATTACAAATGCCCGCATTGCACAAGCAGCGATCGCATACAATGGTGTCTCCGGCATATGGCAATTATCTACGTTCCATTGACTGGAAGTGGTAAGCAGAAGTTTCGCCAGCAAGCTCCGTCCAATGCGTTTTGTCACAATGACGTCATCAGGAGCATATATGATCCATGGTGGTGTATTCTGCTGCTTATCTACCCCAGGCTCCATTAACCCTTAAGTATGATCTTAAGTGCTAATATTAGACTCTATTTACCACTTCCTCTTAAAGGAGAGCTCCGGTTCCTTGCAAGTACAGCCCGGGCATTGGGTGGGGCTTGCTGGCATCACTTCCGTTTACCACTTACAGTCAATGGAATGCAAATGATGGTTGCTTGTCCCTCTCTGAACTCTGATGTACAGACTGATACCTGATCAAGCTTTTTTTTTTTTTTTAAGTGTATTTTTGTGCGTGTACTCGAGAGAGCAGCCGGACTGCAGGAGTTGGGAGTAGGCAGGCCTGCCCCAGAGGCAATCTGCCACCTTTCTCCATGCCCCGGGTGGCAATGGTGGGTGCTTGAGGGGGTCCTCCCACACAGCCCGCACTACCTGCTCCGCTTTGAAGCCCAACAGGGCAGAGGGACTCCCTATAGGGGAGTGAGAGGAGCCCCGTTAGTCCTTCGCCTCTCTTTTTAGAGACCGCGTGGTCAAAGTGCGTGCATGTTAACCCAATTTCGAGTGCGTGTGTAAGTGTGGTGGTTTTTGTGGGAGGGGGGTGGGCGTACTAAGCGCAGGCTTACCTCGCATAGCACACCCACTGGGAGCCAGGCTGAGACCACCAAACTCAATTCACATGTAGCCGAGACCGGGATCCGAACCCCTAGCTGCAGAGGTGAACCTTCTGTCAGCGCAGTGCCAATCGCGTTGAGCCACCGCAGCTCCTTTTTTTTTTTCAAATACTTTTATTCATTTTTTTTTCACAAAACAATACAATCAATACAACATAAAATCAATATATACAGACTAACATCTAAGGTCTCGGTATGTACCCCTTCGATTAAAAAAAAAGAAGAAAAAACAAATATAGACACTGTGTCTTCTTCTGCCACTACTACATTCTACTACTGGATTTCTCCATCACATTCTGCCCCAGGGCCGATCCTTCCCTTTCCATCTCCGTGGGAGATGCCAATACCCACAGTGAGTGGGGGGGGGGGGAGGGACATAGGGAAAGAGAGAGAGAAAGAGGAGACAGCGGGAGAGGGGAGAGACAGAACGAGAGGAAGAGAGAGGAGAGAGAAAGAGAAAAAAAAAAAAAAAAAAAAAAGTCCCTCTAAAATATAGTGAGATGTGTAGGGGTTAATTCCCCTAATTGTGTATTTACTTAAATATATAATAACAAGAGTGAATTATGAAGAACAAGAAGAGAATAAAAAGGGAAAGATGATTAAACTATAGGGGTTAATTCCCCTTATTGTGTATTTACTTAAGTGTACAAACAAAACAAAAAAAATTAAATATATACTACCCCATGAGAAAGAAAATAAACTAAAAGCAGTTTCTTCTAAAAAATAAAAAACACGAAATCTTACTGAAATATGGTGAGGAGTAGGGGTTAATTCCCCTTAATGTATATTTACTTAAGTGCGCCAAAACACAATGGGATTGTGAAAAAAAAGGAGTTCATCTAAAATACTAGTGAAAAGTAGAGGGGTTAATTCCCCTTATTGTGTATTTACTTAAATATATAAAAAAAAATAAAAGGGGAGAAAAAAAAAAAAAGGGGGGGAACACTTTCCCCTGTGAAGACCAAATGAGAAACATTCAGTCCTACTAAATATAGTGAGATATGTAGGGGTTAATTCCCCTAATTGTGTATTTACTTAAATATATAATAACAAGAGTGAATTTATAAAGAACAAGAAGAGGAGAAAAAGGAAAAATGGTTAAACTATAGGGGTTAATTCCCCTTATTGTGTATTTACTTAGGTGTACATAAACAAAGAAAGAAAAGAGAAGAGACAAAAAAAAAAAAAAAAAAATATACTACTTCATAAGAAAAAAAATAAACTAAAAACAGTTTCTTCTAAAAAAATAAAAAAACACGAAATCTTACTGAAATATGGTGAGGAGTAGGGGTTAATTCCCCTTAATGTATATTTACTTAAGTGCGCCAAAACACGATGGGATTGTGAAGAAGAGGGAGTTCATCTAAAATACTAGTGGAGAGTTAAGGGGTTAATTCCCCTTATTGTGTATTTACTTAAATATATAAAAAAAAAAAAAAAAAAAAGGGGAAAAAAGAGAAAAAAAAAAAAAAAAAAAAGGGGGAAAAAAAAAAAAAAGGGGGGGGAACAGGTTTCCCACCAACGGTCTCCCCTATTCCCCTCCATCTCCTCCAGATCATTTCATGTCTTAGCCCAGACTCTGCCTTAAAGGACCACAGCTCCTCCATTACTTTCATTTTATCAATTTCTTGGAGCCATTCCCCTATCGTGGGTGCTTTTTTTTCCCTCCAGTTCCTAGGTATTAGTGCCTTGGCTCCGTTCAAAAGAAACGGGACCAAGGAACCTCTATACTTTTTCCTGGACATACTTGTAGTGTGAAACAAACATTCCCATGGGTCATATCTTATCGCATATCCGCTGATTTTTTTTATCAATCCTAATATCTCCCGCCAATATACCTGTATGAGGGGGCATTGCCACCATATGTGGGCATGTGTTCCCTCCATCCCACACTCTCTCCAGCATAAGGGGGAGGCCTCACTATTTATTCTATGCAGTTTAATCGGTACGTAGTACCATTTAGTGAGTAACTTATAATTAGTTTCTTTTACTTTTGCATCCATCGTAGTAGCCTGGACATATTCTAATACCTGTCTCTTCTTCTTATTGGATATGGTTTGGTTAAGTTCTTTTTCCCAACTTTCTATTATTTTCAATTTCCCTAAATCTATCTTGGTTGTCAGCATCTTGTAGATACTTGATATTCCCCCTTTCCCAAATTCTCCTTGGGTCATAAGTTTTTCCCATTGATTTAATTCATTCATAGCTCGCAAGGGCTTCGCCAGAGTGCTAACAAAATGTTGGACTTGTCTGTGTCTCCACCTGTCCCCTGGGTACTGTCCATATTTCTCTTGGAGTTCTCCCACCGAACAAACTTCATTTCCTTTTAATAGATCCTTCAATCTTGGGGTATCTGAGGTTGACCACCTCCGGTACCATCCCCCCTCCTTACCCGGTGGGAAGTAGTCCGTACCTGTTAATGGCAGCAGCGGGCTATTATAGGGCAATTTATTTTTCTTACAGACCTTATCCCATATTCTAAAAGTTTCTTTTGTTATTACAGGCGTATCCAGGGGTAAACCCCTATATTGCCTCGGTACCCATATTATATTCCCTAGCTCTTTTTTACTTAGACTTTCTTCAACTTCTACCCATTTTTTTTTGCTTCCACCCTCACCCTGCACCCAGTCTGCAATCCTCCTCATTACCGCTGCCTCATAGTACCTTCTGAAATCCGGCATCTGTATTCCTCCTTCCTCTTTGGGTCTAATCAGAGTCTCAACTGCTATACGCGGCTTTTTACCCCTCCATATGAAACCTCCTATTATCTTTTCCAAGATTTTAAAATATGTTTCTGGAATTTTTATAGGGAGTGTTTGAAAGATATAAAGAACTTTCGGCAAAATCATCATTTTTATAGTACTCACCCTTCCCCACCATGATACTCTATCTATACTATATCCCTTTAAATCTGATCTTACTTTATTCAATAATAGTATATAATTGTCCTCATAGAAATATCTTTCCATGCTGGACAAGTATACACCTAAATATTTCATCCTCCTTTGCTTCCATTTAAATGGATATAGCCCCTCAAGTTCCCTACGATCCTGTGGGCTTAATGATATACTTAATATCTCCGTTTTATCCTTATTAATTTTAAGATTAGAGATCTCCCCATACAGTTCATATTCCATCATTATTTTAGGCAGTGTCTCCCTGGGGTTCGATACGAATAGCATCATGTCATCCGCAAATGCGGATATCTTATGCTCCCTTCTCTCTAGTTTTATCCCTTCTATATCCTGATTCATCCGGATTGTTTCCAGTAAAGGCTCCAATGAAAGGACGAATAGGAGAGGCGAAAGCGGACACCCCTGCCGTGTCCCATTACCCAGTGAAAAGCTATCCGATAGGGTGCCGTTCACCCTCACCTGAGCAGAAGGTTCCGAATAAAGAGCCCCTATCCACCTGAGCATACTTGAACCAAATCCTATATGGGATAGGTTTGCTAACATAAATTCCCATTCTAACCTGTCAAACGCCTTTTCGGCATCTAATGACAGGAATACTACTGGTTCTTTGTTCTTTTTGGCTTTCTGTAACAAAAATATAACTCTCAAAATGTTTTCTCTCGTTTCTCTCCCGGGTACAAACCCTGCTTGATCATTATCTATAAGGCCTATTAAGAGCGGTCTTATCCTCTCGGCAAGAATTTTTGAATACATTTTTATATCCACATTTATTAAAGAAATCGGCCTATAGCTGGCACACACGGAGGGGTCCTTATCTTCCTTCCTTATCAAAGTTATGTGAGCATTCAGAGCCTCCTTACGCATTGCCATACCTCCCCCTATTGAGTTCATGTACTTCTGGAAAAATGGTACTAGTATCCCCCCAAACCTTTTATAATATAATGATGTAAACCCGTCAGGGCCGGGGCTCTTCCCCATTTTGATACTCTTAATCACTTGATTTATTTCCTCTTTTGTTATTTCTTTTTCTAAGTCATTTATTACTTCCTCTGCTAGGCCAGGGGTCTTAATCTTTTCTAGATATTGTTTAATTTTCCCCCTTCTATTCTGAACTTCTATATCCCCTTGCCCCTTGTTGACATTATATAGGTTTTGGTAATAATCATAAAATATTTTAGTTATCTCACTAGTAGAATGTCTCATTTCTCCATTTCTATCTTTTATTTTCAGGATAGAGTTCTGTATGTTTCTTGGTTTTATGGTCCTTGCCAACAATCTCCCCGGTTTATTACCAAGGGCATAAAATTTGTTGTTCACATTGTTAAAAATCCATTTCGTTTCCTGCTCAAGGAGGTCACGGAGCTCTTCTCTCTTGCTAGTTAGAACCCTTAGGACCTGTTCTTCCTGTACTACTTTATGCTCCCGTTCAAGGGCCTGGATTTCTTCTAATAGTGTTTGTTTCCGTGCCTGCCTAATCTTCCTCCTCTTAACCTTTTCTGCAATCAACCTTCCTCTTATAAATGCCTTGTGCGTTTCCCAAAGCGTGGCTGGTGCGATGTTTTCAATATCATTTTCTTTGAAGAATGTACCTATGTCCTTTTCTAGACCATCGGCTGTCTTGATATTATTTATCAGGGATTCATCCAATCTCCACACTGGATGCCCAGCCGGGATCTCACCTGAGTCTAAGGACATTACCACTGGAGCGTGGTCAGACAGTGTTATAGATTTTATTTCCATCCTAATCAGTCCTTCAAGCAGCCGATGGTCTAGTAGGACATGGTCAATCCTTGAGTATGACCCATGAACCACTGAGAAATATGTGTAATCTTTATCTTTTGGGTGGATGATTCTCCAGGCTTCCACCATCTGCATTTGATGTAATTTATGTTTAACCATTCTAAGATATTTCCCTTCCGATCTCAATGAGATGGGTTGAGTGTCCAGTAATGGGTCAAATACAAAGTTTAGATCGCCTGCCAGAATCACCATCCCTTCTCTAAAACCCTCTAGTTTATTCAAAATTTTTCTCAGGTATACAGCCGGCCTTACATTAGGACAATACACATTTTCCAATGTATATCTTATATTCAGAATAGTACCTTTGACAAACAAGTATCTTCCTTCGGGGTCTATTTCTGTAGCTTCTAGGGAAAACCGTATGTTTCTATCGACCCCTATTGCGACTCCCTTTGCTCTTTTATTAGGAGAATAGCTATGAATCCATGTGGGGAATTCCTTAGAATTTAATCTAGTTTTAGAGGTTATTTTTAGGTGGGTTTCCTGGAGAAATACTATGTTGGCCGAGAGTCTCTTCATCTCCTGTAGCACCTGATACCGCTTGCTGGGGTTATTTAATCCTCGTACATTGTACGTGACCATTTTTAAAACACCCATTTATCGTTTTTCACTTGTTCCCCCCTTAATGAGGTTCGGAGATCATATACCCACAGGACATGAGAGACTCTAGACCTTTTCTCCAGCTGTAGAACAACCGAACCATATTCCTGATTTAACTTCAGGCTCGTTCTTTTAAACACACACTTCTTAATCGGAGTACCTCGAGACCACATACAAGACATATACCCCCCCCCCTCTCCAACCCCCCCCCCCCAACGCATTGAACCTCAATGCTAAGACTCACTCGGTTTGTGCCCATCCAGGCCGCTTGCCGAGATAGCCTTTCCTCGGGACGTCTACTATGACCCCCCACTTTCCAGGCCCCGTCTATAACAGGACGGGTCCTGGTCCAGGGACAGCATGTCAGCTCCTGCTTCCCCCCTCCCCAGACGGCATCCCCTATTCTCTCTCTGAGTATTAACCTTACTACAGGCCATTGTTACAGAGAGAGCGGGTAGAGGGGGGGATCAGGAGCCGGGGGCGGTCCCTCCGCGTACCTGACAACCAACCATCCCTAACCCCCAACATCCCATTTCCCCCCCTCCACCCCCCATCCCAGCGTTCTAGAGAGCTCTCCCTTTGGCCCATCCAAGCCTAAATAATCTATGCCCTATTCCATTCCTGTTCCCTCCATCTTCTCCACGCTGGAGGCCTCTTTTCCCAGTTATCTATTTGCATTGGCTGAATATTCAGCTTTTTGCAAAATTCTTTTACGTCTTCAGGGAAACGGATAACTGCTGAGACCCCCATATTCTTAACCGACAAGCAGGCTGGGAAGCCCCATCTATATGGTATGTCCTTTGATTGTAGGTGACTGGTTAATGGCTTCAACGCCCTCTTCCGGGCCAATGTCTCTGCCGAGAGATCTGAAAACAAAAGTAACTTGACCCCTTTATACTCCATTGTTGCCGAATTCCTTGTAGTTTGGGATACCAGTTCTTTTTGATTATATTCTAGGAATCTGACTATGGTGTCCCTTGGTAGATCTCTCTGTGTGTTATAAAATTTTTGTATTTTGTGGACCCGCTCAAAATGCATAGGGGCTGTCGCCTCCCTTTTTAGAGCTGTATTGAATATTCCTCTAAGCACCTCCCCCAATTCTAGGTCTTTGACTTCTTCTGGGAGGCCTTTTATGCGCAGGTTTTTTCGTCTACTGCGGTTCTCTTGATCCTCTAGTTTATAGCGCGCATTTCTTATTTCTATCCAGTCCATGTCAGCTCTATCTCTTAATTCCGTTATTGCATTTCTATGTTCCTCTAATTGTTCCTCTATCCCTTCAACTCTCTGAAGCACACTCTGAATATCTCTTCTCGTTGCTCCCATTTCACCTTTAATAGTTCTTTCTAGGCGTAATATCATTTCTGACATGTCCATCATATCCTGCCTAGTTGGTGGAGCTCGGGTGTCTCCGAGAGAAGTATCAGGAAGCCAGCTCGATTGTATTTGTTGATTTTCGGGGGTTTTCAGTACTTTACTTTGGCTTTTTATCGCGGGGGATTGATCCTTGTTTTTCTCCTTCTCTCTTCCTGGAGTCCCCCCCTCGGTTTGTCCTTTATTTTTAACGGGTGTCCCGGGGGTCCCTGGCATGCCCTTATCTCCATCTCCTTTGGGGCTGACCAGTATCTGATCTGGTCCTTCAGACACAAGGTATGACCTCATTGTGCTGCGGCCAGAGCTCCCCCCCTGCGCATTTTTTGGGGCCTTTCGAACCATTTTTACCCTTTTGTCCACAGTCTGTTTATGGAGATTTTAATAACGTTCAATGATAAGCTCACCGCCCCTCCCCGACTGATACACTGCCCCTGTATTTTTAGGCCTGTGTCTGGAGCAGAAAGAAAAAAAAAAGTGGAGCGGGGAGAAAAGTGGAACACAAAACTTAGTGCTTATTCAGTGTCCGTATTCAACTGTCCCTTTCACCCACTATTCCTTATCGACTGGGCCTGAGACTGGGGCCTCCGAAAGCTTAAATCCAAAACCCCCCAGGGGGATTCTGGGGGATTCAGGTCAAGCCAGTATCCGCGGGGCTACTGTTTTCTTTCACTTTATCTCACTTTATCTCTCATATCTTGAAGTCCTTATTTTAATATAGGTTATAACAGTCCTATTGGCCCCTTGGACCAGATCTCCTCTCTCTTCTTTCCTTCCTTTTTTTTTTTTCCACCACTTTATATATTTCTAGGCATTCTTAGATATACATTTATGTGAGATTATAGCCAGCCCATTCCAGTACACTCCTTTTAGCGAGACAGTAGGGTGTAAGCACGATGAACCCCCTTCAGCAGAACAATATCACCCATATATTGGTTCAGATTAGCTCAGTTCAACTTGGGTGGCCAAAAGAAGGATAGAAAAAAAACAACAGATAGTCCCAAAGCCAGTTCAGTTTACTGTCACTTGCAATATCATTTCATAGCAACTTGGCTTTTCACTCACCTCCCCTCTTATTCCTGTAGTTTCCACCGGCCGGCGATATGGGGAGGGGGGGGCCCTTCCTCCGTTCTGATGGAGATCTATGGATGGTTAACCTGTAGCGGGATCTGACCGCTCTGCTGGCCGTCTACGGGTGACTATCAGGCTCCTGTATCACCCGCTCCCTTCCGCCTTACTCCCAGCAGAGCCGGGCTTGGTGTCCACACTGGCGTCTGCAGCGTCTGTAACGATACACGCTGCAATCCTTGCAGAGCTCCCGCTCCCTCTGCTCTCGCCTCCTTGCTCACCCGCGTCACTCCGTCACTGCGTCTGCCGTCGAGTCACGTGGGGCTCACTGGAGGCATGCAGGTCCAGCTTCCGATACTCCGTACGGAGGGCGACGGGATCTCCACTGCCGGGTTCCACCGTACACTGTACACAGCCACTCCCGCTACCCGTCGGACCAGGTAATCTCACTAGGACAGTTCAAATGGGGATTCTCGACATTTCAGGGCAGTTTCAGGGCAGTTTTGGTCTCCTAATCCCCCTTATCTGAGCCGCCTGGAGAGGAACATGAGCTGCTGCTGCTGACGCCCTGAGACCTTACGGCGCCATGATGTTACTCCGCCCCTCTAGCAGCCAATGGAGTGCCTCTACAGCCACCGCAGCTCCTGATCAAGCTTTGTCCAGTGTTGGCCTCAAAATAATTTTTAGAACATCTTGTAAAATATTTCAGACCTTCAAAATCATTCGTCGTTCACTACACAATGATATCATTGGCC
Organism: Rana temporaria; assembly: GCF_905171775.1. Classification (NCBI taxonomy): domain Eukaryota; kingdom Metazoa; phylum Chordata; class Amphibia; order Anura; family Ranidae; genus Rana; species Rana temporaria. The sequence goes on along the minus strand of NC_053491.1, from coordinate 196,381,364 downwards.
TCACTCCTAGTGAATAATAATGCCTTCAGGAAAAAGAACACACACAATACATCTAGTCACAAATAATGCATGGGAAGAGTTTATCTTGACTTTGCAATGTTGTAACTGTTTAAAATAGCACCGAATTCTCTGACTCATGACTAATCTGGTCTTGTTCAAATACTTACTTAGAGCAGCAAGGCTGTACACAGATCCACTTGTTACAGTAATCAAGCCATTCCTCTTCCACCGCTGTGACACTGGAACACAATGAAAAGTAACGATACAGAGCGAAGACTTCTACATCCATTTATTTGGTGTTCTGTTCATTCTTTCAGTATAGTTATTCATTAGTCTAAAGTAAATTTAGTTGTACACATTTTGTCATGTTTCTTGTTACTGCGGTGTTCATCCTTTGTTTCCTGAATGATGACACAATGTATTACTAGGAAGGCAAATGCATTGTTCGTGTTTCAATCAAGCGGCGTCATTAGTAGATGTTCGCAATGGTGATGAAAGAGAAACCCTGACACAAAGTTCTAACAAACCAGTATATAAAATATCATTACTAAAATGTTTTAGATTTATGACCAGGCCATTTTTTGCGATACGGGACTGCGTTAATTCAACTGACAACACTGTACCCAAATAAAAATGTTTTCCCACAAATAACGTTTTTTTTTACGGTATTTGATCACCTCTATGGTTTTTATTTTTTGCACTATAAACAAAAAAAGTGTGACAATTTTTTTTTTAAAACAATGGGCCAGATTCTCGTAGGAAGCGCGTATTTGTGAGCGGGCGTAACGTATCCTATTTACGCTACGCCTCCGCAACTTTGACAGGCAAGTGCAGTATTCTCAAAGTTGCGGCGGCGTAGCGTAAATAGGCCAGCGTAAGCCCGCCTAATTCAAATATGGAACATGTGGGCGTGTTTTATGTTAATGTATTGTGACCCCACGTAAATGACGCTTTTTACGAACGGCGCATGCGTGAAAGTATCCCAGTGCGCATGCTCCAAATTAACCCGCAAAAAGCCAATGCTTTCGACGTGAACGTAAATGACGCACAGCCCTATTCGCGAACGACTTACGCAAACTATGTAATCGACGGAAAATTTGACGCTGGCACGACGTCCATAGTTAACATTGGTTGCGCCTCATATAGCAGGGGTAACTTTACGCCGGAAAAGCCTAACGTAAACGGCGTATCTGTAATGCGACGGCCGGGCGTACGTTCGTGAATTGTCGTATCTAGCTGATTTACATATTCTAGGCGTAAATCAGCGTACACGCCCCTAGCGGCCAGCGTAAATATGCAGTTAAGATACGACGGCGTAGGCGACTTACGCTGGTCGTATCTTAGAAAAATTCTGGCGTATCTGATTCTTTGAATCAGGCGCCAAGATACGACGCCTCACACTCAGAGATACGACGACGTATCTGGAGATACGCCGTCGTATCTCCTACGTGAATCTGGGCCAATGTTTTTTACTTTCTGCTATAAAACATATCCAATTAAAACAAAAATTGAATTTCTTCATCAATTTAGGCCAATGTGTATTCTGCTACATATTTTTGTTAAAAAAAAATCCCAATAAGCGTATATTGATTGGTTTGCACAAAAGTTATAGCGACTACAGACTATGGGATATTGTTATTTATTTTTTATTTTATTTTTTTATTAGTAATGCTGGCATTCAGTAACTTATACCAGGACTACGATATTGCGGCAGATAAATCAGACACTAACTTACACTTTTCGGGGACCAGTGACACTAATACAGTGATCAGTGCTAAAAAATATGCACTTTCACTGTATTAATGACACTGGCTGGGAGGGGGTTATCATCAGGAGGGTTATCAACTGTGTGCCTAGCTGAAGTTTTCTTACTGTGGGGGAGGTGCTTGTACTAGGGGAAGGCATGGATCAGTGCCCCTGTTTTGCAGGGACACAGGATCTATACCTTCTGTACGGACAGAACGGCGATCTGCCTTGTTTACATAGGCAGATCACTGTCCCCCCTCTGTACCGAAGCATCGTCAGGTGCTGGCGGGCATTGAGTTCAACCAGTGGCGCGCCCCAGACCCGGAAGTGTCAGATCACCTACTAGGTACGTGATCTGGCACAGAGCAGCTGCTCTGCCGCTGTATATCTATGGTGGGCGGTCCACAAGTGGTTATTAACTGTAAACTGGATTCCCTGATTAAACTTTTCTTCAGTCTTTTGTTGCTCTGTAAATAGCACTTAAGACCAAGCCTGATTTTATTAGTGTAAGTGTTTTTTCCTTAGAAGTTAATGTGACCTTACGCAATCGGTATTACAATGCTGGCTCTGCATGAGCGATTTTTGCACAATACAGATTAGAATAATGAAATCCAACAGCAATCTTATTGCATATTAGGAGGGGAAAAGCAGTAAATGATAGAAAAGTCAAAATGGGAAAAAGCCCTGGGCCCACCAGTCCAGGATGCCCACTAGAGTCAGAATATGTTCCAGTGGTCCACCTGCTACCTAAGCAATGTGCTTGCCTTCCAGGGAAGTAAAGTTGCAGGTGCAAAAAAAAAAAATTAAATAAATAATTAAAATAAAATATCAGCCCTCCCTGCAGACAGGAAGTAAAGGCACACTCATGTGACGTGACTAGGAATATTGAGGGATTTTCCTGCCTTCCATGTTGAGTACTATAAACCAATAAATTTATTTGCCTGACTATACGAACCAAATTAATTACATATACATTGTACATTCACATCGGTCCCTACCCTTAAGGAGTTTACAATTTAAGGTCCCTAACTCACATTCATATACTGGGGCCAATTTTAGACAGAAGCCAATTAACCTATCAGCATGTCTTTGGAGTGTGGAAGAAAACCGGAGCACCCGGAGGAAACCCACGCAGACACGACCCTTTTTACTGCTAGTCCCATGCCCTGTCCAGGGATAGGGCATGGGACTGTACGAATGCAGATGGGATATGTCCAAGAACTTTATCATGGAATCAAAAATATTAGCTCTGGAACCACAGAGATCATATAGCGAGACAAAGTTTGTATATAAAAATATAATTTTAATAATATACATTAATTATACAGACAAAGCTAAAAAACATGGTCATATGAGAGATTGTAATTCACCATTGGTTGACTTATATAATGTTATATACAGTGGGTCCTACATGTTTCGCCCATTGGGGCTTCCTCAGGGACACGTGTGTATATAAGACAATCTCGATGATGATCATGGATCGCAGGCCAAAGGATCAACTATCAAGGTTGCTGGGTGGTGATGCAACGTGCGACTTGAACAGTTTGCGCAGAATATACAATGCCCGTCAGTTGTGAAATTGTTGCAATTGCATGAATAGGTTGAGGGAGACCAGGTAGGTCTGCACACACAGCAGTGTGGCATTAGCCACTAAATAGATACGCCAAGGGTGGCAATCTCTTGTTACGCTTCTAATGGAAGAGTATCAATGAATGCTCAAATCCTCTATAGAGGGTGAAGAGAGGCAGCTGGAGCCGCTTTTGTCTACTGCTGCTGTGTGCGTGCTCTGTCTCCAATGGCCTGAGCCATTTCTTGTCTATATGTGCAAGCTCTCTATATATATTTCTTCATTCTCTTTTTACTGCTAGGCACGAGTGCTACCCACTATACCACTGTGCCGCCCAACTGATAAATCAATGCGAGAGCTGTGTGTCAATCTCTCTACACACAGAGCCCACTAAGCCCTAAAATATAACTATAACATTTTCATACACAGCTGAAATAATATATGTTGGCAAAAATGTAAAAATCATGAACCTGCAGGTGGATGTAGGAGATAGAAAACAAATCTGGTAGGAGTATTCAAATTAGATTTTCCATGAAGGGAAACATTCCCCCTGAAACCATACACCCCTAGGATGGCGGAGGAGCCACCAGGTAACGTGCCACCCAAAACAAACCTGCAGCTCCTTCGGGGGTAGTGCTACACAAGTATATAACTTTATTTTTTTAGGTAGTCACCAAAACAGAACGCTCAGAGAAAAACAACAGCAAGTATTATCAGTTTATTCATGTATAAATGGCAGGAATGTGAAAAGGTTAATGCCAGAAGAGGCCCTATATCCCAATCTAAAAATCCATCTAGCTTCAGAACTCCACAGCATTCTATCCAAATCACCCTTTCTCTGTCCTGATTTAATATCCTGCACAACCCAAAATGTTAGACAATCGGGTTTACCCCTGTATATCCCAGAAATACCTCACTACTGGTCAATCCTTCAAGATTGTATCTGTATTTTTTCACAGTTTTTTGGGGTTTGTGAATTCAATCACTGTAGGAACAAAATGTCATGTGTTACAATGGCTGCAATGGAAGGAGATACTTTTACCCTGGTGTGGAGTGTTGTGCTCGCCCCCTCCCTTGGACTACAGGAGAGTCAGGACACTCTCTATGGTGCAGATAGAGAAAGGAGCTGTGTGTTAGTGGGAGTCCTGACTCTCCTGTAGTCCAAGGCAGCATGACACTCCACACCGGGGAGAAAGCCTTGCATTACTGTGTGGAGTTACAGACAGAAGAACAGGAAGTGAGGATTTCTCAGAAGAAATAAGGACATTTAAAAGCAAAATCGAAGGATGAGGAAAGTGAAGGAGGATTGCACTAAGGTAAAGGAAGCTATTTAGGGAAAAACATTGTACCTTTACAACCCCTTTAGGGCCCTTTCACACGTACGGACAAACGGTCCGTTTATCACAAGTCCGTTTACGGACTTGTAATGTATCCCTATGGGATTGCAGACGTTAGCGGATGATGCATCCGCTAACGTCCGCAACCATCCGCGTCCGCAAAGATCCGCTTTTTTGGACGGAAGAAAACCCTATTTTTCTTCCGTCCGGCAGAACGGATCGGATGAATACGGACACACGGTCCGTATTCATCCGATTCTCCATAGGGGAGAGTGGAGGAGAGACAGGGCGGTCTCTGCACTGTGTGCGGGGACCACCCTGTCCACCGACAGCTCAGCGGGGATTAACGGAGGAATCCCCGCTGAGCCAAACGGGCTAACGGAGCGGATCAATACGGATCCGCTCCGTGTGAAAGAGCCCTTAAGTGGTTAAGGAACTCAGTCAAGGAACTGAGTCAAGTAATTGCCAGACCATTGTTCCTAAATTTTACAAACAGTCTACTGACTGGAATGATACCATCTAAGGCTGGATTCACACCTATGCAGTTTTAGTGCTTTTTGCATTTTGCAGATTTGCACTACAGAATGTGTTCCATAGGAAACCATGTTAAATGGGCTGTAGTGCAAATCTGCAAAATGCAAAAAGCACTAAAACTGCATAGGTGTGAATCCAGCCTAATGGAGAAAGGCAAATGCAGCACCAATATTTAAAAAAGGGAAAAGATACATAACTGCAGCTGTCCAGCTTCTTGGGTGTGTATCAAAATCCTTGTCACAGTCTCTGCCCATTGGTTATTCTCTCACATGCACAGTGCCATATAGCTAGGTCTGTGCTACTGTATGTGTGCAGTGGTCACCTTTCATTATATTAGTAGGTGAATCTGTTTATTGCAATATAGTTTGTGTTCAGCAACTGTTATTTTAGTAAACCCTGTCCCTTCGGGTCTGTGATTCTATAGCTGATTTTAGCTTAGGGCTTAATAACCAGTGTAGGCTAGAGCCACACCACACTTATGCAGCGTTCCAGGGCTGGTTGGACAATGGTTGGAAGCTCTCCCCATTACTGTTGATCTTGATCTTGTCTTCAAGTCTCTAACACAAAGATGGACTCTGCAGCTCAATCATCCTCAGGGTTATCTGCCACTAAACATTTGCTGCAACATTCACCTGGAGGTATCTTTACTAATAAATATACTGTATGTACTCAGGTATACAGTATATGGACAATTTCACCAGGACTCTCATCAGCCCTTGGCAATAATACCTGTTTGTATATTCAATGTATGTACTAGTATTATTCTTTTCTTATATAAAGCTTATATTATTTCTATACTCATATGCATCTATATACTTATGGTTAATGTTATATGCTGATTGCACTAATTCCTCTGCTCCATTGACTTACTTAATTACTGATTAGATTACTGGTTATTAATTTCCCAGGAAGGGAATCCCATCTGTTCACAGAGGCCCTGTCCTGGGTGGAAACACTGCTAACTTTATTATCAAACCCACTTAGCAAAGGTTCCGGTTCTCGTATTTACCTACAGGTCTAGTCAGGGACGGATTTTCTCTTCCTGCCGCCCCAAGGCCAGGTTCCGCAATGCACCCCCTCCCCACCAACCGAACAACCCCCCCCCCCCCCCAAATCAACGAAGAATGGCAACCAGATGGCAGAGGCGGCACGGTTAGTTCAAATTTTTTTTTTTCTTTTTTTTTTTACTTTTTTATCACTTTTTTTATTTTTATTTATTTGTAGCTTGTCGCTTACTTTTTTTTATTTTTGTATAATTTTCATATTATTTTTCTTATTCTTTACTTTTTAATTACTTTTTTATTTTATTAATTTAATTATTATTTCTTATTTATTAATTTTTTTATCAATTTTTGTTCCACTTTTTTGCTATCATACAGGAGAAAACAATTCCCTGTGTGATAGCAATTGGAGGTGACAGGTTCTCTTTATTGACCCTGTCACCTCCAAAACAGGAGTCCTAGCACTGTGCTAGAACTCCTGTCACAGCTGAGATGGGAAGAGCACAGCTCTCCCCTCTCACTGTGTACATCGGCAGCAGGAACAGGAGACAGACTCGGTGGCTGGGGGAAGGACGGAGTCCCGAAGACAGAGCCAGCAGAGAGAGGTATGTGGGGTGGGGGGGAGGGGAGGACGGACGGACGGACGGACGGGAGCACACATTTTACAAGTGATTTTGGCAACATCACCGCGATCACTTGTTAACGAGCGAGCTCATTCCCCCATAACTTAGCGCCCTTAACTGTATGTTACGGGCGTCGGGGGAATCCATGTCACTGCCGCCCCTTGGCGCCCTGCTGCCCCAAGACCTGGCTTCAGTGGCCTTGTGGGAAATCCGGGCCTGGGTCTAGTACACTATCATGCTTGGGGAGGGTCATTTCTCATTACCACTGCCAAGAGGGCCACACAGTCTTTTTAAAGTTACACAGTGGGTAGCACTAATATTCACTAGGTAAAACTTTTGCTAATGTGAAATACAACCTGTTTTCAACCAAGCTGGTCATAAACAGTTTCTGCGTTCCGTGCAGCACTGAAATGTTTAGTTGTAATTGTAAGAAAAAAAAAAAAAGTAATTACAGAACAGTCAAAAAATCTGGACAAACATCCTGTTGGCATTCAGAAGAGCATGAATGTGTAAACATAAAGTCACAAAGCCGAGGCGACGTGTCGCCACTGACTGGCTAACTTTATAAACTATATTTTAAATACCCTGGACAAATGGATAGATTTTAATAACAAAATCCGTTTCCATATGGTTCATACATGATGTACCAGGTTGTATAATCCCATAGTAAAACATTGGTATAGCAATGTTTAATCAATGGTAATAAACTGTGCCTACTAATGTGATAACGGCATTCAGTTTGGAAGGACATGCCATTTTACATTTCATTCTGGCTTATGGGTAAGATCTTGAGTACAGTGTTTGCTGAAGTGATAAGTGTTAAACATTCTGTCCCCACTTATTCATTAGTCTGTCAATTATTCAAAATATTAAAGCAAGCTATTGACCTAAAAGGGTGGTACATGAGAATAAGGAAAAGTTTTAACAAGAAAACTCTGTTCTCTTTGAGCGCCTTAAGTAAATATAGATAATTATATTGGCAATCATTATTAATCACTGCTGTTTTAGACAATGTTTTCCTTGCTCCTAAATCGGTGAAACAGTTTTGCATAGTTCTTGTTCAAATGTATTCCCTGGTGTTTATATATTATATATAATTTAAATTCATATTCATGAATATCAAGTCATGCCTCTTACACTAGTACGAGTTTCCCGGCAGACTGCCAGGAAACCCGAGGGGAAAGTAAAAAACCTGCTCAGCAGCCTTTTCCCCCTAAACACGGCCGGTTTTCCTGGCAGGAAAACTGCCATGAGAGCTTTGGCCGGGAAACCGCCGTGTGTATACTCCACAGCAGTGTTTCCCATATAAAAACTGTAGGGAAAAAGACCACCGGGAATCGCGGCAGGAAAAAAGAGAATACGTTCTCATATTTCCCGCCGGGATTCCCGGCGGTTTTCCTGTCGGGAAAACTGCCATGGAGCATACCGGCCAAAAGCTGTCATGGCAGTTTTCCCGACGGGAAAACTGGTCGTGTGCAGGGCCGGACTTACCATTGGCCTTGACTGGGCTCAAGCCCAGGGGCCCCACCCAATAGGGGGCCCCCTTTAAAAAAAAAAAAAAATTTTTTTTTTTTTTTTTTTTTTTTTTAGGGGTCCGGAGGTCCCCAGGGGCCCGGGGGCCCCCAGGGCCCTGGACGGCAACCCCCCCTTTTTTTATTTATTTTTTGTAAAAAAATGTTTTTTTTATATATTTTTTATTTATATATATATATATAATATATATATATATGTGTGTGTATATATATATATATATATATATATATATATATATATATATATTTTTTTATTATTATTAAAGGGCCCAGGGGTCTCCAGGGCCCCCGGATGGCAACCCACCTTTTTTATTTTTTTATAAAAAAAATTACATTTTTTTTTATATATATATATATTTTTTTTTATTAAAGGGCTCAGAGGTCCCCAGGGCCCCATGTGGCAACCCCCCCTTTTTTATTTTTTTTTATAAATGTTTATTTTTTTATTTTTGTTTATTTTTTTATTTTTTTATTAAAAGGCCCAGAGGTCCCCAGGGCCCCGGATGGCTACATATATTTATATATATTTGTTTTCTTCTTTATTTCTTCTTTTTTTTGTAAAGGCCCCCCCGCTTCTCAATTTGCGGCAGCCCCCACGCTTCTCAATTTCAGGCGGCAGCACCCCCACCCCCCTAGGTTCTCTGCTTCAGGGGGCCCATGCCTTAAGCTGTGCAAGGGGCCCCAAAATTCCTGATGGCGGCCCTGCGCATACCTCCCAACACGCACGGATTCTGTGGGACTTTCCCGCACAGACAGCTTCTTCCCGCAGTCCCGCAAAAGGGTTAAATTTCCCGCACTGCAAGAGGAGGCAGCACGGAAGCAGGAGGAACCGGAGCGGTGTGTGGAGGACTATGGCTGCTGAAGGGAAGAAAGCCGACAGCCGGGCTAATGACAGTCTGTGGCCCCGGCTGTTGGCACAGGTGAGAGGCACTCCCCCCTCAACAACTGCAAAATCCCCCCCCGCTCAACAACTTTAATGCGCTCCCCCCCGCTCAACAACTTACTTCAATTCGCCCCCCCCCGCTCAACAACTTCGATCCCCCCCAATTCTCGGCTCCAGGGGGCCCCTTCAACACTCAAGCCCAGGGGCCCCCACCACCCTAAGTCCTGCCCTGGTCGTGTGTACGAGGCAAAATACTTATCGTACGTTCTTCCTTTTCTGGATCCTCATATCAGCCTACCATGGATCAACTCTGTCCCTCTGACCCTCTTAGGATCACCCCTATCTAGCCGATAAATCTTATCCTTGACCCTCACAGATGTACGCATCACATGCTTTGCAAAGTAAACCAGGACGGAAATCTTAGGCTGACAGGGGGACACTCTGATAAAGAAAAAGTAGAAAGATAAGTATTTGTTAACACTTTTCCTGATTTTTGGACCTCCTCATGTCAGCCTGTCATGGATCTATTAACAAGCAATGCCAAACAAGGTGGGATCAGCCAAACCCCCATATACGACATGCAAGTACTGCATATAAGGCCGCGTACACACGGGCAAACATGTACGATTAAACCGGTCCGCCGGACCGTTTTCACCGTACATGTCTGCCCGGGGATTTCTTAACGATGGAAATCCGCGCGTAAACAATACGCGGGGCGTGTCCGCGTCGTCGCGGCGACGATGACGCGGCGACGTGGGCGGCCCTGCCAGTTAAATGCTTCCACGCTTGCGTCAAAGTCATTTGACGCATGCGAGGGATGGCGGGCGCTCGGACATGTACGGTAGGTCTGTACAGACGACCGAACATGTCCGAGCGGGCAGGATTCCAGTGGGCTGTTTTAAAACAAGTCCAGAAATATTTGCCCGCTGGGAAAAGGCCCGGCGGGCAAATGTTTGCTGGAATCCTGCACGCTCGGGCCTACACACGACCGAACATGTCTGCTGAAACTGGTCCGCGGACCAGTTTCAGCAGACATGTTCGGTCGTCTGTACGGCCCATAAAAGGTTCAATGGGCATTGACCATAAAACCAAATTCATCCAAGGATCCCATCGAAACATCTAACCTGTAATGGCTGGCATATGAAAGTGATAGCAGAACTCCAGCTTTCTGCCTTGCAGACGACCTTGTTTAGATGAGGGGGATATTTCTGATTAGATGGTTCCAGGTTCATTTGTCACAATAGCAGAAACCATAGTCGACTGTGCAAAAATGGGAGAATTGCAAAGGCCTCTACTGAAAACCTGGTGCCATGATTGTTAATAACTGCAGCACCATCGCAACAGCAGATCAAACAGAGACTAAGACGGCAGTTTTCTTGACTGCGTAGAATACCCCCAGTGGAGCTGCTGGATTTTTGGGTGGCGTCTTACCTCGTGACTGTCATGGATATGCAATAATGTCTGCCAGCTTACCTTCTCCTCCATGTGTTCATTAGAGGCCTGACTCTCTTATCTGGCTGCCTTTTATCATCTCTCCTCCATGTATGTCTCCACCCCAGGCCATCCCAGGAACTCTATATTAACTAGTGCACTGCAGGTCTGCTTTGCTTTTCAACGTTGTGTGTTAGCTTTGTGTTCCTGCTTGCAGTGTGCTACGTTAATATCTCTGTGTAGCGACTTTGGCTTGTCTACAACTACTCCTGTTTGCCTGTGACCTTGACCCTTGGCCTGTCCCTTGGGTAATCCACGTCTGCTTGTTGCCCCAACCTCGGCTTACCCTCCACTATCGCTTGTATCCTGTTTGCTGCTTCCCCTCTCTCCCTACGGAGCGTGACCTAGGGGACTCCAGGTGCCGCGACCTGGATCCAGCTGCAGCGAAGGCCACCCTCACCACTAGAGGCTCTGGTGAACACCAAGCTGGGTCTTAGTCTCCGTGCCCTGGGGAATCTTGGGCTCAAGCTGCCTGTAGGATTCCTGTTTGTGCCCCAGCGAACCTCTCCTCCATATCTGCTTTGTGGTCCGTCCGCAGCAGTCGGCTATAATGTTCTCTACCCTGTGGTGCACCCCTGACCCCAATGGGGTGCACTTGTCATCTGGCCACAGGTGACCTGACAGTGGCTCCTCCGAAATTCCTAGGGGTTGCATGTAGTAGAAGTAAAGGAATGTCCAGGCAGGTGCTCTTTGCTGTGCTCTTTATTACCTAGCCGGGAAAAAACAGTAAACTTGTGGTGAGGAAAGTAAAGCTGAAGGAGAATAGCAGATTTAGGCATTATGATAGAAAACAGTCCTGCTCCCAAACGTAACACTTCTTAGCACCACTCCCGCCAGAATGGGTTTAGTGTACCCGGACAGGCCTCTCTGACTTGGCAGCTGGAGTATCACTCGGACAATTGTAGGATAAAGTCTCTGCCACAGACCCTCCTTGGTGAACTTGAACTTGGGAGAAAGTCTCTGCCACAGACCCCTCTCAATGAGCCTCAGAAAGATACCTCTGCCACAGGTCCCCTCTGGGTTGAATTCTTGGAGATATGCCTCCTTAAATGAGTTACGTCTGGATCTCCTTCAACTTGTCGCCCAGGTACCGACCGACAGGTGATCAATCCCTCGGTGTCCGGCGACCTCGATCCCCGGTGGTTTGTCCAGGCCCTTTTTGGACCGCCAGCCTCTCAATGGCGCTCCTCAGACTGACTCCCCACCGAACAGCAGTACAGCTTGGGATCCTCAAAGTGGGAACCCAGTCACTCACTGGGTCCCCGTCGCTGTTCAGATGCTCCGGGTCAGCATGGCCCCGGAACCAGGAACACCGCGTGGCACGCACGCCCCGGCCAGGTAGGCCATAACGCCGGGGCGCTGTGATGTGGCCACCCTAAAGGTGGGTTCCACACTGGACGAAGAAGACCAAGAACCAATGGCGTCTGCCCCTTAAATACCCCTCCCCAGCATGTACCGCGAGGACAAACCCTTGTGATTGGCTGCTGGGAAAGAGCACCCAAACCTTGACTCCACTCTTGCCACCTGCAGTACCAGGGCTGGAAGAACACCCCAGTACAGCAGAATGGGCCTACAGCACAGCCAAGCTGAGACAGAGACCGCATTTTGTAACTAACAATCTGGATCAGAGTTTAACTATACTCTGATCTACCCTTAAATTTAACTAGCACCAGTACTATAAAGTACATAGGCACTACATCTGTAAAGGTTAGGAGGGTTTAGTTGTGTTTTTAAGGGGTACCAGTAAAAAAAATCAAACTGTGCTTCTATGAATACTATTGGATAATGTAACTGCTATTGCTGTAGGCTATTTTTGCCCCTACAAAAGCTTGCTAAAAAAAACTCTCACAAATGGTATTCCTCCCCTCTGCCATGTTGCTACAGCCTTGTTATGATGCTTCAGTCAATGCTCTAGCCATTGATGCTCACTTCCAGATCTGCTGTGTCCCTAGGGCACAGCGGATGACAGATCAGTGTACTGGGCCTCTGCCAGTATTAGATCACATGACAATTGTACACAATGGATGGCTTCCATTCATGCTATTTATTGTGTACTATTGCAGTTAGAAACACGCTAGGGAACACAATTAACCCCTTGTTTGCCCCCTAGTTTTAACCCCTTCCCTGCCAGTGACATTTTTACAGTAATCAGTGCATTTTTATAGCACTGGTCGCTGTATAAATGCCAATGGTCCCAAAAATGATTCAAAAGTGTCCGATGTGTCCGCCATAATGTTGCATGCCCGATAAAAATCACAGATCGCCGCCATTACTAGTAAAAATGCTATAAATCTATCCCCTATTTTGTAGACGCTATAACTTTTGCGCAAACCAATCAATATATGCTTATTGTAGAAGAATACGTATCGGCCTAAACTAAGAAAAAAATTGCCTTTTTTTAAAAAAATTGGGGATATTTATTATAGCAAAAAGTACAAAATATTGTATTTTTTTCAAAATTGTCGCTCTTTTTTTGTTTATAGCACAAAAAATTTAAATCACAGACATGATCAAATACTACCAAAAGAAAGCTCTATTTGTGGGAAAAAAAGGACGTCAATTTTGTTTGTGTACAGTGTTGCACAACCGCGCAATTTTCAGTTAAAGCGACGCAGTGCCGAATCGCAAAAAATGGCCTGGTCATTGAGCAGCCAATTCTTCTGGGGCTGAAGTGGTTAATAGGTACGTGCTACTATATTCATTAGTTTGCTATTGTATTCCATAGTTTCTGGGTATACATATTCATTTTCACCTGAACTATACCAGATAACTAAAGCCTAATTCCCCACGGGCCAATGCTGGGCGACATCGGGCAGTTAAATAAAAACAGGCTGACATTTGGCCCGTGTGTATGACAGCCAGTCTGACCTGTCCTTCTGTCGGACAAACATGATGGAAAACCAGCAGCTGACCAAAAAATAAAAATAAATGATAGTGTGTTCTAGGTTGCGCTAGTCCACCAGGACTCTTGTTGGGCCCTTTGCTGATAATACATATTTGTGCCTTGAATATGCATACTATTTTTAAAGCACTAAAAAGCAAAACTTTTTTTTTTTTTTGCCTTGAATAGAGTATAGGGAAGGTTACAACCCCTGTCAGTGTTTTTTGCCATCTGTGTCCCATTGGGGATTCCCTTTACTTCCTGTCCCAATAGCCACAACAGGAAGTGATAGAAAATCCCTCCAAATCAAGGGAATCCCTGAATGTCACCAGGGTCACCAGAACCAGTGTCCCCCTTGAAAGATTTAACCTCTACTCCTTTTCTGGAGACAACCCAAAATTTGGGATTTTCTTTTACTTTCACTTTCAATAATAATGGTAAACAGGACAGCAATAAATACCAGAGATATGTTCTAATTCTGTCACTCTGTCCATAACAAAAAATATCACCCCTGATGAAGTCAAGTTGGCTGTGACGCAACTAGTCGGGAAGGAGTTGGGTACATCGATTCTGGTTTTCAGCTGATCCCGGGAGGTTATGGTTTCTGATGCTGTTGTAATCGATTCTAAGTGTGAGTTACTACGTTTCTTATATAATAAATTTTAATTGGAATACTACACAATGAGGATTTGCTTTCTTGTATAACCATATCACTTACTGAGGGAGAGGAAAGTGGATAATGGGAGAGAGTGAGGACAGATCCACATACCATCGCATTGCTGATTGGAAGAAAGGATATGATATAGCCACCCATGGAGAGGAATTGCTTACACCGTAAATGCTTTTAGACCTTCTGGTCTAGGGAATTAGGTGAGCTACTAGCACACACAGTGTGGATTGAGGTGCAAGGGAGAGTCATCACATCACTGAGGAATTTGATGACATTTGCACAACGGATATCACTGGACATACTGATTTTATTCTGGAATGGACACTATTATATGAAAATCAAGTCACCAAATTGTTTTGTTTTTCTAACTTTACTCTCCATGCCAGGTGATCCCTCCAGTCCACTCCAGTCTAAACAGCACTGACAGCCTCGCTCCCGGCCTGTGTTGCTCCCGACCCGCACACAAGGCTCTGGCCGCTTTGCTTCTCTTCCTTGCGACATCACATGACATGCTCAGGCACCGCCTCCGCCAGAGTCGGCCAAAGACACTATAGCAGGCATTACGGTTGCTCTCGGCCGGCTCCGGACCTAGCCAAGCGTCACAGCCATATTTTTTACTGGCAACCTTTTCCTTTTACTGGCATTCACTGGCAGGAATAAATTGCCTGTTTTTTACTGGCTGCCAGTAAAAATACTGACGGTTGGCAACACTGGTAGATGTGGGGACACATTGTTAAGTTGTAAAAAGATGCCTCCTATTTCTTATAATAAGTGGTAGCGCATAGGGTTCTATATCTACAAATAAACACCAGACCGGTGTTCTAATTTCGCTCCACTCTGTCCATAACAAAAACATTTTTTAATTATACTTTAATCTTTTCCTATATAAAGATTGTTTTATGTTAATAATAGTGGGCATTTATAAACGTATGGTTAATGTTATATGCTGGTTGCAGTAGTTCCTCTGTTCCCAACTACTTTGATTAGATTACTGGTGAATTTCCCAAGCAGAGAATCCCCTCTGTTCATAGAGGCCCTGTCCTGGGTGTAGGCACTACCAATTTTATTATCATACCCGCTCTTCCACTTAGCAAAGGTTCTGGTTCTCATATTTACCTACAGGTTTAACGCAATATCCTGTTTGGGGAGGGGCATTTTTCATAACTCCCCACCCAAAAGAGTGCTACAATAATTATATCATTCATTGGTAAGGTTGGATAAAGACACCAGTCCAACCAGTTCAACCTGAGTATGTCTGTGTGTTTATGTCACTATTATTTTCAATATCTCTGTATATTGCATTTGCTAACAGTCTGTTAAATTTATTTATAGTCCCCACTGACACCACCAACTGTGGAGCTCTAATGCTTCGTACACACGACCAGTTTTCCCCAGTTTTTTGGCCGGGAAAACTGTCCGTGTGTATGCTCCATGGCAGTTTTCCCGACAGGAAACATGTTCTCTTTTTTCCTGCCGCAATTCCCTTCGGTCTTTTTCCTGGCAGTTTTCCTATGGGAAACACTGCAGTGGAGCATACCCATGGCCGGTTTTTCCATCTTGGCTAAGGGAAACCAGCCTTGTTGCTTCAAAGCCGGTTTCCAAATGCACATGCACAAATTGTGCTGCGCTTTGCGAATAGGTGGCTGCGGGGTGAAGGAGGTAGGACAAACTTCCAGCTGTCAAAACCAGGTAACCGTTCCCCTCCAAAAGGTGCCAAATGTGTTGGGGGGGGGGGGGGGGATAAGGCAGACAAGCGGAACTTCCCCTTTTGGGCGGAGCTCCGCTTTAAATAACTTAGTACCTGAAAGAACCAGAAAGCAGCCCAGGGATTTCATCAAAACCAAATATGTAATATAGTTATAAGGCTATAATCAGTGATTGACTAATATATGAAAGAAAAGGGAGTGACAGACAATACCATGGGGTTACTTCCCCTGTTCCTTCTGTGGCCCCAACATTCACACCTAGTAAGCTCTTATACAGACATTTTTGCACACGTATATGCATTAAGGTGAAAAGACACCTGGCAGTGACCGGTCCCCCTAGCCCTCTGTTTTACTTACCTCAGCCCTGTATTTCCCTCGGTGGGGATGTGCCTCTCTCCACGGGGTCCCGGCTCTTGAATGGATACATTGATAGCAGCGCAGCCATTGCCTGCTGTCAATCAAATCCAATGATGTGGGCGCCGGGGGGCAGGACTGAGTCCGGCATTCGTTTCTATGGACGCAAATGCTGGACTTGCGAGCGCACCCGCAAGGTAACCCCCTCGGGAGAGCGCTTCTCCTAGGGGGTTATCTAATGCGGGGAGGAGCCGTGAGAACCGCAGAGGGACCCCAGAAGTCGAGGATAGGGGCCACTCTGTGCAAAACTAACTGCACAGTGGAGGTAAGTATGATATGTTTGTTATTTAAAAAAAAAAATGAAAACAAGCCTTTCCAACTCCTTTAAGAGTTTTGTAAGTGTTTGTTCCTGTGTGCAAGCTCCTGGGTGGGGGGAGAGCAGAGAACAGTTGTTGAGCTGCCAAAACCTGTGTGAAAACATTCACTTCATGTGTCTGGAGGCGCTTCCATTGAAGGCTGTGGGCCCAAAACAGCTTGACACAGCTCAGAAAAAAAAAATATCTACCTTTTTGAGCTTTGAAGGAATGGGTGTATGGATGTAGGGATGACATTTCTGGGAGTTTTTTAGTCAGGCTTCAGGAGGTACGTAAATAGCCTACACCTATAACAAGAGCATTATTCAACTTTAGTCAAAGCTGCCCAGTTATTTTTCACCTAGACATCCTTTACCTGCATAGACATTTTTTGGTAAAGGTGAACTAATCCTTTAAATATGAATCCCAGGAATAGATTGTAGTTACACATATGGAAGCGCTGTGGAAGCAGGGAATCAGTAGTAGTAGTTGCAATCGGTAGAAGTTGGCAGTAATTCAATGATTGTCGCGGTCTTCCAGTACTTTTGAAAAACAGCCGCACTGCTGTATAGTAGAGGTGGGCTCAGGCGTGTTTGTATCATAGTCCCAACCATCTCTGTGTTGTTTGCAACGAACGCTTCTACACTGTTTGTAAGTTTAAAACTTGGTTTTTATTTAACCGCTTCCTTACCGCTGTTCGACTATATACGTGTAGCGCCCCTTTACTTTCAGAAAGGACGCTATGTTAAATTTAGTGGGGGAATGAGAGGAGTTATGTTGCTCTCATTCTTGATTTTGTCAAATTTGGCTGTCGCCAAATCTGGATTGTTCTGTGGGTCAGTCTGCGTTCCGGGGATGCAGTTCCATCTCTGGGAGGCAGGTGGCGCCAGAGGGGTCCAGGTGGAGCCGCTTCTTCCCAGCAGCCAATTGGAGTAGTTTTCCCTTGCGGGGCATGCTGGGGAGGGGTATTTCTGTGGCGGAGGCCATTGTTCGGGGTTCTTCGCGGGTTCCGGGTGCAGCACCCACCTTTAAGGTGTGCGCACAACACCGGCCCCACCACTATGGCCTTCCTGGCCTGGGGTCGCGTGCTACGCGGAGTTCCTGACTCTGGGCCCTCCTGGCCTGGAGCAACTTATGCTACCAGGGGGTCCCAGTGATTTACTGGGTCCCCACCTTTATTGAAAGGATCCCAGGCTGTATGCTGTTCGGTGGGGGATCGGCTTGAGGAGAACCCGGAGGCAGGTTATCCAAAAGGGCTTGAATGAACCATCGGGGATCTGGTGACCGGACATTGACAGGAACACTCACACTGTCAACCGGTGACCCTGACGTGATTTACTGGGAGGATTCGCTCTATCATTCAGCTTAACCTTGCACTAGGCCTGTGGCAGAGGGCTCAACATTTAATCAGAGCCAAGTCTGTGGCAGAGACTTGTTCCTCCCAGCAACCTTAAGTGACGCTCTGGCTGCCAGGCCTGTGGCAGGGGTCTGTCGGGGGGCACTTCACCCACTCTGGCTGGAGTGGCAACGTACTGATACAATTACAGAAGGCAGGACTGCTTTCCTTATCCAAAGTCTGACATTGCGAAGTTACTCTATTTTCATCAACCTTTTCTACAGATTGTACAGATTGGACATTCGATTGCTGCTCTGCTCACTACCTTCACCCCTAGACACTACATAGAGGTAACTTAATACGCCGATCCCAAATCAATCAGCGGCTCCTTTGGGGGTATCGCTACATACCTCCTTAATTTGAAGAGGAATACCGTTGTTATGGTAGTAGCTAGCTACCATAACCCTGGTATCCTCTTCTTCAGCGGGCAGATTCGCCATAAGATCACATTTATCGTTGGCGGGAGAGGGAGCCCCCCTCCCTCCACGCTCCGGTGACCCCTGCCACTTACCGTGGCTGTCGGTAGCGGCGGAGGTGATCAAATCCTCTTCCTAGCCTGACATGGAGACGAGTGAGGGGAAGATGGCCCCCACCCATCTCCAAATCATTGCAGGGTGAAAGCAACGTCAAAACGCCCACAGCTCTTAAAGGACCATTTTTTTTTTTTTTGCATTTTAGTCCAAATATGAGATCTGAGGTATTTTGACCCAAGATCTCATATTTAAGAGGACCTGTCATACTTTTGTGACACATTTTTTTTTTTTTTTTAAAGAACAGTGAAAAAAATTAAAGTAAAAGGTTAGATAAATAAGAAAAAAATTATAATTTAAACGCGCCCCTTCCTGCCGAGCTTGTGTGCTGAAGTGAACGCATATGTGAGTAGTGCCTGCATATGAAAACGGTCTTCAAACTACACATGTGAGGTATCGCCGACATCGGTAGAGCGAGAGCAATAATTATAGCCCTAGACCTCCTCTGTAACTCAAAACATGCAACCTGCAGAAATTTTTAAACGTCCCCTATGGAGGTTTTTAAGGGTAAGAGTTTGTCTCCATTCCACGAGCGGGCGCAATTTTGAAGCGTGACATCAATTTACTCGGCGTAACATTATCTTTCACAATATAAAAAAAAATTGGGCTAACTTTACGGTGTGACAGAAGGTATTGCAACGACCACCATTTTATTCTCTAGGGTGTTAGAAAGAAAAAATATATAATGTTTGGGGGTTCTAAGTAATTTTCTAGCAAAAAAATATGTTTTTAACTTGTAAACACCAAATCTCAGAAAGAGGCTTGTTGGTTAATATACTAGTACAGTGGAACCTCGGATTGCGAGTAACGTGGCTAACAAGCGTTTTGCAATACAAGCTTTTTTTTTTCCAAAATTCTGACTCGGTTTGGCCTGAGGTGCGGGGGGCGCCAGTGACACTCTGAGCCGTTTGGAAATACTCGGAAATACTCCTTTCCTGAGTGTTGCCAAGCCTTTTCAGGGGTTTCTGACTGCATCCGAACGGTCTCCGAAGTATTTCCAAGTCTCTCCGGGTCTATCTGGCGCCCCCCCCACCTCTGGCCACATGCGGTATTGCATGCAATAGAAGTCAATGCAGAACGAATTATCTTTGTTTCCATTGACTTCTTTGATATGTGAGTGCTTTGGATTACAAGCATTCTCCTGGAACGGATTATGCTTGTAATCCAAGGCTCCACTGTATTAGCAGAGAGCACTATATATCTTCCTTTTGTTACATGTAACATTTTCAATTGGAATTTCGGCTCCCATATTTAGGACAATTGGATTGGTCTGGCATATGTCAGTGCTGCCTGCTTGATTATTCGGCTTCATTATCCACCTCTGTGAGTTATAAAGGAGATCACTTAAAGACTCCTGGTGTTTGACCCTATATGGGAAGGTGCATTTGACCCGTCTGTTAAGTCAGGGGACCATATCATGAGGTGAGCTGCTAGTGCTATCTTTGGAGGCTTTGCACAACGTCTCCAGCTTGACCTTTGGCTCACGAGTGAACACTCTTTGGGAACCTGTGTATGGACTTTATTTGAATAATTAATATATATATATATATATATATATATATATATATATATATATATATATATATATATATATATATATATAATCGTAATCTTAGCGCTACACTTTTACTATTTATTTTTCCAGCTGGGATTTGATTTGTTGACTCTCAGTGTTCATCTGCTTAGGAGCATCATTCGATTGATTTTTCCATAATAGTCCAAACCCACCTGAGCAATCCCACCAGGAAGCCCTCACTGCACACCGCCAATCATGGGCAGTGAGACATTTCCCAATTCCCAGCCCGCAGCTACACTTAAACCTCATGCACACGATCGGATTTTCCACGGACGAAGTGTAGGACTTTTGTCCGAAGGGCGCTGGCCTGGAATTTGTCTTGCATACAAACGGCACACAATTGTTGGCCAACAAACACAAAACACGATTTTTCAGCTCTTTAGTGCCACCCTTTGGGCAACTTCTGCTAATGTTGTGTCATGGTTAGCATTGCTTCTGAGCATGGGTGTTTGTACTTTGGAGTTTTGTCTGATGGACTTCTGTACACACATTTGTTGGCAGACAATTTTAAAGCATGCTATCCAGGGCTGATCCGCCCTATAGGCTCATTATGCAAGCCGCTTAGGGCCCCGCAAAGCTGCGGAGGGCCCCCCAAATTACTAGAGGCCCTGCCGGGTGAGAAGTCATTTTTGGCCCCTCACCCCGCTTCTCAACTCGTTGGCTGCATGGGACAAGAGGTAAGAAGTCAGTATGTCATTTTGCTTAGGGCCCCAGGGAAGTCAGGATCGGCACTGATGCTATCCCACATTGGCCTGCGGAAAATCCGACAATTGTCCGATGGAGTGTACAAACGGTTGGATTTTCTGACAACAGCCTGTCATCACACAATTCCCGTCGGATAATCCGATCGTGTGTACGAGGCTATACAAACGTTGCTCATGATTGGCGGTGTGCAGTGACAGCTTCCTGGTTGGATTGCTCAGGTGGGTTGGGACTACAATCTGAACACGCCTGAGCCCATCCCCACTGTATAGTAACTACAAGACATGGCTGGCTCACACAGGGGTGCCATTCACAGAAAACTTTGGCCCGGATTCACGTAGGAGATACGACGGCGTATCTCCAGATACGCCGTTGTATCTCTGAGTCTGAGGCGTCGTATCTTGGAGCCTGATTCAAAGAATCAGATATGCCAACATTTCTCTAAGATACGACCAGCGTAAGTCTCCTACGCCGTCGTATCTTAACTGCATATTTACGCTGGCCGATAGGGGCGTGTACGCTGATTTACGCCTAGAAATATGTAAATCAGCTAGATACGCCTATTCACGAACGTACGGCCGGCCGACGCAGTACAGATACGCCGTTTACGTTAGGCTTTTTGCGGCGTAAAGTTACCCCTGCTCTATGAGGCCTAGATGAGGCGTACCAATGTTAGGTATGGACGTCAGAACAGCGTCGAATTTTTCACGTTTTACGTCGTTTGCGTAAGTCGTTTGCGAATAGGGCTGGGCATCATTTACGTTCACGTCGAAAGCATTGGCTTTTTGCGGGTTAATTTGGAGCATGCGCACTGGGATACTTTCACGGACGGCGCATGCGCCGTTCGGAGAAAGCGTCATTTACGTGGGGTCACATACATTTACATAATACACGCCCACATCTGAATTAGGCAGGCTTACACCGGCCTATTTACACTACGCCGCCGCAACTTTGCTTTGAGAATATTGCACTTGCCTGTCAAAGTTGCGGAGGCGTAACGTAAATAGGATACGTTACGCCCGCACAAAGATGCGCTCTCCTACGTGAATCCGGGCCTTTGCATTTTTCTCAATGAATAATAGGCAACACTGCTGTGACTGAAGATAGGTGCTTAGTGCATACTGTATGTTCAGAAGCAGGAAAGAAAAAGTCATGGCAGTATATAATAGCTGAGGCTGGCTGCTGCTGTAGTCACGGGCCCACAATGACAATGTACAGTATACAGCCTCTCTATCCTTCTATGTGTGACTACAGCCTGCACAGTGTAGGGAGGCATGAGATGAGTATACACACACGCCCCCTAGTGGGCAGACACGCCTCCTGTGTACGTTGCTTCCTCCTTCTCTCCCTTCTTCCTGTTATTGTCAGGCATGTGATGTGAAACTGATCAGCTGACCCGTATAGTTCTACTTCCTCTTCTGGGCTGTGTGCATGTGTGTGCCGTGCGAGTAATGAACTAGAAGATGGGCACTTTGTATGAGAGGAGAAGGATGAGTTGTGTGGGCTCTCCGGGAACATGGCTGTATCTGCTCTTCTCAGCTTCCCTGTGTTTATCGGCTGTGGAGGGGGAGTCCCGGAGACCGAACATAGTGCTGATCCTCACAGATGACCAGGATGTCTCCTTGGGTGGCATGGTAACTAGCTCTTGTCATTGGGGGTATATGGTTGGGGAAATGTCACTTTGCCCTATGTGTGTCTCTCCTCCTTGTGTGTTTGGCTCTTTGTCTTTCTTCTTGTCACGTATACAGTTTTTGTAGGGCTTGCGATTACAAATCCAACGCCTCATAAACGCTTTGGACGCCACCCACGCGTTTGGAAGCGTTCCCCAGGATTGGGAACTTTTGGGCTAGGTTCATATTTGTGCGATACAGAAATATCGCTTTAGCAGGTGTGTGGTGCTCCCTTATCGATGAACTGCGCATGCGCCGTAGGTCATGGCACAACAGCTGACATAACCATGACGCATGCGCACATTGTAGGAGGGGAGATACCATTTCACGGGCACAATTGAAACCTATGCAAACAGTGAGGGGAGACCATAGTTCTCACATTGTGCCTCGCCACTAGCCGCCCTCCAGCAGCAGCGATGCACAAGCTAAGAACTACGATCTCCCCTTGCTATTTGTATAGGTTTCAGGTGTGCCTGTGAAATGGTATCTCCCATCGAGAGATACCTCCTATGTGTGCTTGCGCCATGGTTACGACAACTCAGCTGGAGTACGGCTCTGTCCTGCGTGGGCACTATTTAATGGGGGCACTTCTCTACAGAACACCGCTATATTTCTGTAACCATACCCAACGCACTTTACTAACATGCGCATAAAATCACATGCCGTAATGTAGGGTAACAAAGTACTATTATGATGCAGCGAAATTAAAAAAAATAGGGTCATGTGCTGCTTTGTGATTCGGATGTGGTAGGCAGCCTAATCAAAATAATGGGGTGCCCTCCTCATGAAAAATGTGAGCCCAGACTTAAAGCCCAAGTATGGGCAAAAACTAAAGTTTTCCTATTCTATAACCTACCACATAGGTTTTTTTTTTTTCCTATATAGCAAAGAAAGATATACTGGCCTAAGGCTGGCCACACACAGTGCAAACTTCTTTCCTGCAACCATGGGTTGCAGGAAACAAATTTTCATGCTTCCCCCCCCAGACTGTGCTGACAGGGGAATCAGGAATTGTCTTCTACCGGGGGGAGTGGGTGTGGGAAGCTGTCCCTGCCAGAAGAAGACAGTGATCACCCCTAGAGAATCTGGTAGGCTGGTTGTACCCAAGTTGATTGTACCAAGCTGATCATTCAGCCTGCCCATTAACGATTCGAATCTCGCCCTGTTTCTGCTGAACCAGCCAAAATTTGAACCGTGTATGGCCAGCCTAAGTTCACAGTCCAGGTTCCTCGTCACAGCTGTTTCCTGCTGCAGGGACCACCAATCCAGATGTGCAGGTTAGCCCTCGCTGAGTGGTGCTCTTGCAATCATGTTGTCATTCCTCTTCTGGATTTTGAGGGGATCCAGCTGCTGGACAGCTAGTAGGAAGTGTTCATATCATGGGGGCAGTGATATGGATGTGCGAAGAAGGGCCCCATCATAAGTGAAGTCTTGAAAGACACCAGCAGTGGGCCATCATTTGTGGCACCTCGACCAGCAGTAGGGGCATAATTTGTGGCACTGCCACCAGCAGTGGGGTATGATTTGTGGGGCATAATTTGTGGCACCGCCACCAGCAGTGGAGCATAATTTGTGGCACCGCCACCAGCAGTGGGGGCATAATTTGTGGCACCGCCACCAGCAGTGGGGGCATAATTTGTGGCACCGCCACCAGCAGTGGGGGCATAATTTGTGGCACCGCCACCAGCAGTTGGGGCATAATTTGTGGCACCGCGACCAGCAGTGGGGTATGATTTGTGGGGCATAATTTGTGGCACCGAAACCAGCAGTGGGGGCATAATTTGTGGCACCGCGACCAGCAGTGGGGGCATAATTTGTGGCACCGACACCAGCAGTGGGGGCATAATTGCTGCTGGACAGCTAGTAGGAAGTGTGCATATCATGGGGGCAGTGATGTGGATGTGCGAAGAAGGGCCCCATCATAAGTGAAGTCTTGAAAGACACTAGCAGTGGGGCATAATTTGTGGCACCGCGACCAGCAGTGGGGTATGATTTGTGGGGCATAATTTGTGGCACCGAAACCAGCAGTGGAGCATAATTTGTGGCACCGCCACCAGCAGTGGGGGCAAAATTTGTGGCACCGCCACCAGCAGTGGGGGCAAAATTTGTGGCACCGCCACCAGCAGTGGGGGCAAAATTTGTGGCACCGCCACCAGCAGTGGGGGCATAATTTGTGGCACCGCCACCAGCAGTTGGGGCATAATTTGTGGCACCGCCACCAGCAGTGGGGTATGATTTGTGGGGCATAATTTGTGGCACCGCCACCAGCAGTGGGGGCATAATTTGTGGCACCGACACCAGCAGTGGGGGCATAATTTGTGGGGCATAATTTGTGGCACCGAGACCAGCAGTGGGGCATAATTTGTGGCACCGCGACCAGCAGTGGGGCATAATTTGTGGCACCGCGACCAGCAGTGGGGCATAATTTGTGGCACCGACACCAGCATTGGGGCGCTATTTCTCCCCTTTAATACCAAAGACAGGGCACTGTTTACTTCCACTGATGCCAGAAAAACTGTTTTTTTTCCTGCTGGCCACAATCCCCCGCCCCCCCTCCCCCTCGAATTCTGAAGGACAATAAACTTTCCCTTTGTTTAGAAAGCTTATAGATCCCTGAGCTAGAGGCTAGTGGGGAAGGGGGCAAAGTATATGTAGTACATTGCACCATCTTCCTAATGTGCTGTGGAAAGCTAGCTATGTGGTTGGACAAGTTGCCCTTCCCCCTTCCCCCACAGCTGTCCAACAATGCAGCTAGGAAGAGGAGGCTGCACTGATAGCTGGCACTTATCTCCTGCTCCAGACACTTTTCTGAGACTAAGTGTTGGCACGAGGAATTTAAACTAAGAAGATGTGAAATTCTTTTGGCACCCTCCTATAAAGTACATTTCATCTATGTAAATATTAACCTGTGTCCTTGGAATTCAGCTAATGACAAGATTTGGACTCCTGACCCCCAAAGAGGAAAAGCCTGACGGGGGAGATGAGTATAAGTAGGGGGGTCAACTCTTTCAATTGAGCCTGAATAAGGAAAGTAACAGAGTCTCTTTAAATATATTTTCCTCTTCAGCAGATCACTTATGCAAAGAAGAGCAAGTTCAGCAGGTTTGTGCTCTGAAAGATCATGAAATAAGGAATTTGTGTGCACTCCAGCAGCCTATGGACTGGTTTTCTGCGTTTGACTTGTGTTTTGAAGCAGGTTTAACAAGTGGGCACATTTTCATTTACTTAGAGGAAGTTTCCTTATCATAAAATAACAGACACCTTTAAAAAGGTTTAGTAATCACAATCTACCACAATCCACTTGTGGCACTGCTGGTGGCGGTGACACAAATTATGCCCCACAAATTATGCTCCACTGCTGGACGCGGTGCCACAAATTATGCTCCACTGCTGGACGCGGTGCCACAAATTATGCATCACTGCTGGACGCGGTGCCACAAATTATGCATCACTGCTGGACGCGGTGCCACAAATTATGCCCCCACTGCTGGTCGCGGTGCCACAAATTATGCCCCCACTGCTGGTCGCGGTGCCACAAATTATGCTCCACTGCTGGTCGCGGTGCCACAAATTATACCCCACTGCTGGTTGCGGTGCCACAAATTATGCTCCACTGCTGGTCGCGGTGCCACAAATTATGCTCCACTGCTGGTCGCGGTGCCACAAATTATACCCCACTGCTGGTCGCGGTGCCACAAATTATACCCCACTGCTGGTCGCGGTGCCACAAATTATGCTCCACTGCTGGTCGCGGTGCCACAAATTATGCTCCACTGCTGGTCGCGGTGCCACAAATTATGCTCCACTGCTGGTCGCGGTGCCACAAATTATGCTCCACTGCTGGTCGTGGTGCCACAAATTATGCTCCACTGCTGGTTGCGGTGCCACAAATCATGCTCCACTGCTGGTGGCGGTGCCACAAATTATGCTCCACTGCTGGTGGCGGTGCCACAAATTATGCTCCACTGCTGGAGGCGGTGCCACAAATTATGCCCCACTGCTGGTGGCGGTGCCACAAATTATGCCCCACTGCTGGTGGCGGTGCCACAAATTATGCCCCACTGCTGGTCGGGGTGCCACAAATTATGCCCCACTGCTGGTCGGGGTGCCACAAATTATGCTCCACTGCTGGTCGCGGTGCCACAAATTATGCCCCACTGCTGGTCGCGGTGCCACAAATTATGCCCCACTGCTGGTCGCGGTGCCACAAATTATGCCCCACTGCTGGTCGCGGTGCCACAAATTATACCCCACTGCTGGTCGGGGGGGCCACAAATTATGCTCCACTGCTGGTGGCGGTGCCACAAATTATGCTCCACTGCTGGTGGCGGTGCCACAAATTATGCTCCACTGCTGGTGGCGGTGCCACAAATTATGCTCCACTGCTGGTGGCGGTGCCACAAATTATGCTCTACTGCTGGTGGCGGTGCCACAAATTATGCTCCACTTCTGGTTGTGGTGCCACAAATTATGCTCCACTGCCGCTGGCGGATGACGGGTCCCTCTCTGCTCACTGAGTGGGGAGGGGCTTATCGAGCGCCGCTGTCTCCAATGGAGAGATCTGATGAAAATAGACGGCATTTCAGTTTTCATCAGATCTCATCCGATCTGCTATGGAGGCATGGAGACGTATCGCCGTACATCTGATTTTAGTGGATCAGGTCACATGTCAGCGGACATTTCACCACTGACTTCTGACGCTCCATAGGGTTGCATGGAGCGGTCGTTCAGGTCCGCCGACAAGACTGACAGGGGGAGTAGCCCTCTCAAGACAAACCTACGTTGCTAAAAGGCATGCAGGTTAGTTTTGATGCATCAGGTGGTCCCATGCCCCCTTGCCAACTTATCATGGGTATACCAGCCCTGGAATTGAAACTTGGTGATGTGCTTATCAGTATTGATATTCCAGTTATATAAGAGGAACCGCTGATATTGTATTTCTTGCACACACAAAAACCTCTACACATGTAGTCTTTGTGTGTGAAGGTGGTGTCAAGTGTCTGTTTTCTATAGTATGCAATTGGCAAAATGCGTACACCTCCATTTCTTGGTATCCTTAAGTGCATATAAATTGTTAGGAGGTGTATGTATGGTTGTCCCTATATGGGATATATGTATCACATTATGGCTGTATTGTTTTAATGAACCATTTTATACACATGACGTGTGGATAAAGATAGATAATATATTATTTAAAAAATGTTTAATCCTAAAGGAACACTAAAGGCAAACTTTTTTTTTTTTTTTTTTAAATAACGAACATGTTATACTTGCCTCCACTGTGCAGCTCGTTTTGCACAGAGTGTCCCCTAACCCTGTCTTCTGGGGTCCCTTGGCGGCTGTCTCGGCTCCTCCTCGCAAAAGCTTTCCACCTTCATGCGAGCGAGCTCGCATGGTGGAAAGCTTTTTCGAGCGCACTCCCGTGATACAGCAGCGGGCATAGCCGCCGACTGTATCACTCGGCCCCGCCCCGGCGCGTCATCCGCTGTGATTGACAGCAGCGCCAGCCAATGACTGCGCTGCTATCAATCTGTCCGAAGAGGTTTACGTGGACGCGCGCGGGACTTTCAAGGGCTCAGGTAAGTAAAACGGGGGTTCGGGGGGGGGGGGGGGGTCGGTAGTGTCGGATGTTATTTCACCTTAATGCATAGGATAAGGAGATATTTGCAGAAAACGCTGCACCGATGTCTATGGCGCAGGCGCACTGAGTGTGCCGGTTTTCTGAATGGGAAAATGCCGCGACCCTCCTTCATGCGTGTGACGTCATCGACGCTCTGGCCAATCACAATGCCGGAGCGGCGATACCCAGAAGGAACTCGGAAGAAAGATGGCGAGGGGAACGAGGAGGACTTCAGGGGCTTCAATCCCAGGTAAATGCCACATAATGAGCTAGTATGCGCGCAGGTTTTTTTTTTTTACAGGCAACATTTTTGGGGTTTACTTCCTCTTTAACTACCTCGAGTGGTCAACAGCACCCTGGTAGTTCATTGAGAACTACAAGCCGACAGCCTCAAAGGCTCTGTGAATGAGTGGTGTGACTAGCCGGTGCTGGTGTAGCATGTTACAGAAGGCAAACTTCTCCTTTTTTTTAAAGTGGAACTAAAGGAGATTATATATATATATATATATATATATATATATATATATATATATATATATATATATATATATATATATATATATATATATATATATATATATATAGTTTTGAATACAGATTGGATTTTTTTATTTTATTTTTTTAATAAGGATAGATTAGTCCAACTCCATTTTACTTCCTGGAACGTGCTGAAACGTGACCGTGCACATCATTTGAGGTAGCATTCCCTGGATGCATCTGTGAGGCCAGGGTTACATCACCTCTGTCTCGCCCAACCAGGAAGTGGGAAAAAACATAATTGTAACTAAAATAAAAAAATATTTACCTGTAAAAATGATTACATGCTCATGTGATTTCTAGTGAAAGGGAGGGAAAAGTCCCTTTTTTAAGATTTTTTCTGGCATTAATGGATGGACAGTAATACTTTGTTAGGGATGGAAGCACACAACTACGTACTTTATACTTGTTTAGTCTGGGACATGCATCTGCCAATATACTTTTAATATATGGGGGTTCATCCTTAGGTGTGTACTGGAGGTGGCTCTGGTTTTCTTTTGTCCCATCCCCAGGAGCTGCAATCCGCATCGGGGCCTTCCCATCCTCTTCCGTTATAATAAGATGTGGAGGAGGGGCGTGCACCTGATGCGGATCAACGTAACGCCCACAAGCTGAGCAGATGACGTCACTTTGTGGCACCACACGCCGACATGTGCTGTTTCTCCAACTGTGTGCACCACGAGAGAGGGTTTGAGTGCAAATTGCTGGGCATCAATGGATGCCCAGGCACTGACGTTGCCTCCCCATTGACTTTGCAGCGTGATGTTGGTGGTTACCTGAGGCCGATTGCCTTTACCTATACCACATCCCGAGTCCACACTTTGTGTTCTACACTCCTGAGACTGCACTATCCTGGTTCATAATTTTTATTCTAAGTCTAAGGTACTATTTGGTTTCCATCGTTTACTTCACATGTCAAATTGCATGTCAAATTTGGTGGCAGTTTCTGGCAATGGCAGCGTCCGAATCGGTGCAACCCCCCCCCCCCACATATTTGCTGCGCCACATCGATTCCCTAAAGTAGTTTCTGTACTATTGGCGATTTCGGGGTTCTATTTCCATTGACATCTGCAGCAACCCACACAGATGTCTCCGAAATCGCCCCCGAAGTCGGGGCTGACATGCGGGAATGAACTTGCACAATTTCATTCCCGCTGTCAGTGTGAAGGCTTATGGTGAGATACACAATCTTTATCACTTTACACATGGCTTCCTTGCCACTGTTATATGTCCTTGTGGGGTTACACTTTATTTTCCCCTTATTTTATCAGTTGTGCAATCACTCCATTGATTTATTATTATTATTATTATACAGCATCAATTACAAATCACAACTGGTAACCGGGGACCACATTCCAATATATGTAGAACTCCAGGTGTTTGTGCCGCCTTTTTGCCGTGGATATTACCACCTCAGCTCCCGGGGATGATGTTTTTCCCACAGTGCCTCCAGTTACTGATATCATCAATAGTCTTGATCTATATTTTACTTGTAGGTAAGAGTGCTAGGATCCAGTTGTTGTCCCTCCTCTTCCCCCTCTCTTTATACTAATCATTCTACTATTCTGGCATTTTTAGATTTTATTATAGATGCACCTAATTTGCATCTACTCCTGATGGGTGGAAGTTGTCCACGAAATGCGGCATCGCGACATCGCAGCAACTATGTGTTCAATATTAGAATGTTTTTTTGAATCGTGAATCGATCCTATACATATGATCGTTTTTTTTATATCTAACTATGTTCATGTTTACTTCCAGGTATACTTACCAAATATTTACAATATGTACTATGTTGGAATACTATATATAATGGCCCGGATTCACAGACACTGGCGCATATTTATGCCGCCATAGCGTATCTCCTTTACGCACTGAATTCACAAAGCACTTCCTCCCAAATCTGCGCTGGGTTTCTCAGGCGTAAGTGGAAGTGGGTGTGAGCCATGCTAATGAGGCGTGACCCCATGCAAATGATGGGCCGAGCGCCAGACAGATACATATCGCCAACTGCGTATGTGCCGTCCCGTGGGCGCATCTCAGTGCGCATGCTCACAATCACGTCGGAACAACTGCCTAAGATACGCCGGATCACTGCCTATGGTGTGAACGTAACCTACGCCTAGTCATATTCACGTACAACGTAAAATACGCCGGCTTGTGTTCCCTGGTGCAGCCCTTTGCATGGATGCTGCTGAGTTACACCTCCTTTATGGGGTATAACTTTACACCATACGTACAACTTACGCGCACCAGTCGTAGCCTGCGTCGGGCGCTAGTATGATCGTGAATCGGCATATCTCCCTCATTTGCATATTTGAATAGAAAATCAATTGGAGCGCCACATGCGTCCACTCTACGCCAGCGTAGGCAAGTTACGTCGGTGGAATGAAGCCTGTTTTTAGGCGTATCTTAGTTTTGTGGGCACGGCGCACAGATACGACGGCGCATATTTGCACTTACGCGGCGTCTCTCATGATACGTCGGTGCAAGTGCTTTGTGAATCCGGGCCATTGTGTACTATGTTGGAATACTTGGTGTATATATACTCGTGTGTAATATTAAATGTTACTGTGTATCTATTGGTTCGTTCATTCTTAGTTGTGTGCTTCATATAAAGTCCCCCTTTATGATATGTAACAGGGATGGAGGCATGTGAATCTGGATAGTCGCTGCCTCATATAAAGTCCCCAATTTTCTTTTCTTTCCTCTTCACTAATACTTTGTCAATACTTAGTCAAAGTGCCTAGACCTCAAATATGTGAGCAGCACTGATGGAAACCTACAATAGCATTTTCTCCAGTAAAGTTTTTTAGCTTTTCAATTGCCCTTTATTTATCCATCCAAGAACAGCTAAAGTAGATCTTAGGAAAGGCCTTGTGTACACAAAGCATTACAGACATTTTTTTTTCGCCATTTATCTCGATTATGAAAGCTGGCCATAGATGGTGTGATTTTTTTTTTTTATTCATTTTTTCCTGTAGCCACGGGTTGCTGGAAAGAAAGTCACTTGATTTCCCCATCTACACATTCAGTGTTATGGGGTGGGGGTCCCCTCCTGCAGCGCCATTGTGTTCTCCTGACAAGGGGGTGCAGGGAGATGCCCCTTTCTGGGAGAACACAGTGATTATTGCTAGCTGCTATACCCACTGTCAATAATCGCATGAAAAATCCAACATGCTCGTTGTACCCAAGTTGACTGATCGATGGATCTACTTGGGTACCATAGATGGTTCAAATCCTGGGCGGTCCCTGCTGAACCTGCCAATATTCTAACCATTTGTATATTTGAAGGAAAATAATTGGAGCATAGAAAACACAAAGGTTTTATGGAAAAAATACAAAATGTATTAAAATTAAAATACAATGATAAAATCATTTGTCCTTATAGAGTGCTGATTACAGAATTACTAGACGGAAATAGTGGTGGCCAGCACTATTCTGTAATCAGCACTCTATAAGGACAAATGATTTTATCATTGTATTTTAATTTTATTTAATACATTTTGTATTTTTTCATAAAACCTTTGGGCCAGATTCACAGATAAAATACGCCGGCGTATCTACTGATACGCCGGTGTATTTTCAAATTTCCCGCATCGTATCTTTAGTTTGAATCCTCAAACCAAGATACGACGGCATTTGGGTAAGATCCGACAGACGTACGGCTTCGTACGCCTTAGGATGCAATACTTCGGCGCCCGCTGGGTGGAGTTTGCGTCGTTTTCCGCGTCGGGTATGCTAATTAGCTGTTTACGGCGATCCACGAAGCTACGCGCGCTCGTCGCATTCTCTTACGTCGGCTTTTCCCGTCGTAAGGTTACGGATGCTATTTCAATGGCTTATATTTAGACTAGCCATGTTAAAGTATGGCCGTTGTTCCCGCGTCGAATTTAGAATTTTTTTTTTTGCGCAAGTCGTCCGGGAATAGGAAAGGACGTAACGCACGTCGCCGTTCAAAAAATTACGTCAGTGCGACCTCATTTTCGCGCAAAGCACGGCGGGAAATTACAAAACAGAGTATGCGCAGTACGTTCGGCGTGGGAACGCGCCTAATTTAAATGATACACGCCCCATTTGAATTAGGCGGGCTTGCGCCGGACGGATTTACGCTGCCGCAAGTTTACAGGCAAGTGCTTTGTGAATCAAGCACTTGCGCTAAAATCTTGCGGTGGGGTAACGTAAATGGGTACGTTACGCCGCCGGAATTGTACATGAATCTGGCCCTTTGTGTTTTCTATGCTCGCCTATCAATAGACGTGATATCTCCATAAGGTCCTAATTATTCTGAGTTGGCTAATACCCGCTCAGTTTATTTGCCTCTAACCATTTGTAGCTGGCATAAGAGTCAGACTTCTAGAGCAGATTTGCACGGATCTGTGGCTGTCAGGAACTGCATACTTTCTGATGTTCTAATGAGTGGGGGTTTTTGATTGTGACAGACGACAATCAACCTTTTTTCAAGGCTTAGTTTTCCATTTTTACTGGCATGAATTATTGACTATTTCATGATAAAGTTATGTACATGGAGAGTGTTTTTAATGGTGCAATGTTTATTTGTAGCATAATATATGAACATATATTTTAATGATGGTTAAAAAATTGTTAATTGTGCAAACATAAATAATAATATACTTTTTTTGCAGACTCCGTTGAAAAAGACTAAAGAACTGCTTGGAGATCATGGTGTTACTTTTACCAATGCGGTGAGTTTTTTTTTTTTTTTTTTTTTTTTGTGGTCACAAGAATTCGAAAGCTCTCTGACGTGTTGTTGAATTCACATTAGCAGGCTAATGTAGGTGGAATGTAGAAATGACCAGACATAATGTGCCGATAACTGGTGGAACTCTCTGCATGATTGTATAGCACCCGGCAGTTGTGGAAATAAGCCGTTTTAAAGTGTTTCTAAAGGCAGATTTTTTTTTTTTTTTTTTTAACCTTCATGCATTCTATGCATAAAGGTAAAAAACCTTCTGTGTGCAGCTCCCCTCCCCAGCCCCCCTTATACTTACCTAAGCCTCATCTCGATCCAGAGATGTGTATGAGAGCAGTGACACTCGCGTCTTCTGAATCTCCTCGTTGGCTCACACAGCAGCAAGCAGCAGGAGCTATTGGCCCCATGCTGCTGTCGTTCACAGCCAGTGTGCCAATAAGGAGTAAGTGGGGAACTGGCCCAAGCTGCGTGTGTGAATGAACCATGTCCATTCACTGAAACAGGGCTTTGGAGCGAGCCTGCTCAAGTACCCCTATAGCAAGAGGCTTGCTATAAGGGGGGAGGTGGCAGGACCGCCAGCAGGGACCCCAAAAAGAAGAGGCGGCAAGTATGACATGTTTGTTATTAAAGGCTTGTGGTGGTTTTTATTTTTGTATTTAAGCTCAGTTTTTGTATGAGGTATGGAGTAAAACATCTTGTTGCGTAACAGATCTTTTACTATACCGCATTTAAGGCCTTGTTCACACCATGGTGCAGACACCTCAGTTGTTTTCTGCAATGGCACAAAAAAACAATAGTTCTCAGCGTGCTCGGTTTACACCACAACACTGGTATTGCGTGCAGATTTCTACACAGGAGAAAAAAAAAAGACTTGACATCAACATTGGTGTGAATAGGGCACATGACTGACATGCATGAAAACAGAGTTAAAGTGATGTGAAACTGATGTCTGTGCAAATGAAATCTTCACAGTTTTTTCATCAGTTCTCATCAGTTTTTATGCACGTATGGTGTGAACGAGAAAAAAATGAAGAAAAGAGAGAGAAAAGACCACGCTCCCTAATGGTGACTAAACACAATACAATTGAGTGAAATAATGAAAATGCATCTAACCCAGCAGTAAATGCAATATTGTAAATTAAAGCAGCAGTGAAAAATTGTGCGACAACTCAAATAATTATGCAAGAGAAAATGTGAAAGACTGCGCTATAAACCAACATGTAAATAAACAGTGGAAAATGTCTTAAAATATAAACAACACAAATACCACATTCGGTGCATGAATGTGAATGTAACCCATGTGATTGTATATTGAATAATGTAAGAGTCCAATTGCCAACAAATAAATGGCAGCAAAAAAGAGAAAAAAAGTCTTAATATATGTCAAGAAAAAATTATTCCACAATGACAGAAACGTGAAGAAAAATCTAGGATGACACCAATAGCACACGTGTCCCTTCACCAGAAGTACAAGCCTGCTTACCAGAACACAGGCTAGATAGGCCTGGAAAACACACTTTAATCCGGATTAGGTCGTACGCCAGGAAGATGATCACAAGAAATCCGAGCGGATCCAGATCAATCTCGTCAATAGCGACGGCTGGAGGGTTGATGGAAATGATCCGAACGAGTGAAAACGATCACCTCACTCACACCAGATATCTCGTTCAGAATCGAGGGAAGAAATACTTGCATAGCATAATATTGTATGCACAAGGTTTAATATGTAAAAAAGTCAGATATACTCCCAAAGGTATCTGAATAAAATCGCATTTAAAAACAAACAGCCGGCCGGCAAGCAGACACCCGTCCTATGGGCAAAAACGTCAGTGTGTCAACTTCCCGACGATCGTTTCGTCTCACAAAGACGTTGTCACAGGGGACTTTTTTACATATTAAACCTTGTGCATACAATATTATGCTATGCGAGTATTTCTTCCCTCGGTACTGTACGAGATATCTGGTGTGAGTGAGGTGATCGTTTCCACTCGTTCGGATCATTTCCATCAACCCTCCAGCCGTCGCTATTGACGAGATTGATCTGGATCCGCTCGGATTTCTTGTGACCATCTTCCTGGCGTAAAGTGTGTTTTCCAGGCATATCTAGCCTGTGTTCTGGTAAGCAGGCTTGTACTTCTGGTGAAGGGACACGTGTGGTATTGGTGTCATCCTAGATTTTTCTTCACGTTTCTGTCATTGTGGAATCATTTTTTCTTGACGTATATTAAGACTTTTTTTTTCTCTTTTTTGCTGCCATTTATTTGTTGGCAATTGGACTCTTACATTATTCAATATACAATCACATGGGTTACATTCACATTCATGCACCGAATGTGGTATTTGTGTTTATATTTTAAGACATTTTCCACTGTTTATTTACATGTTGGTTTATAGCGCAGTTTTTCACATTTTCTCTATGGTGTGAATGAGCCCTAAGATGAGTATTCTATTATAGACCCCTTTCACACTTGGGCATTTTTCAGGCGCTTTAGTGTGAAAGCACTCGGGCTTTCACATTGGGATTACAGATGCAGCTTCTTACAGGCACTTTTTTTAACACTGAAGAAAAAACGCCCCAGTGTGAAAGGGGTCTTATAGTGGAAGTGCGTTACCTGTCCAGTTGTATTAGGCCAGTTCTGTCACCATGGATCGACTTGGTCTCATTGTTTTGCATGTAAATCATTTCTAGATTAGATTAGAATAAAGAACGTCATTATTAGGAACACAGACCACATGCTGTTGGCAAATTGTTTTATTCATTTATTTTTTGTGGTCGGCATCGATGGTCTCATGTGTCCAATTGAAACGGAACTTGAGCTAGTTTATGAAATCCCTGGATACAGTCACTGTGCAGCGAATGGTGTGCAAGGTGCAGACAGCTGCTGTGTGTGCGTACACGCCAGGTGGTGGCAACATAGGCTGTTTTTCAGGTTTGGCCTCATTAACCACATGCAATGTTTAGTGAGGGATGGCAGACAAATTACAAAACACCTACTGCTCTTCAAACATGCCAGCTCTGCATTTTAAAGTGGTGCCATCTTTGCAGACCTGTACTGTACAGTATACGTTTACCAGTTCACAAACCTGGATGAGACCTCCTAGAAATATAGATTGCTATAATGCATGTGGGGCCTGCATTGGGTGCCCCTCTCAACTCCATGTACCGAACTGCTCTTCATTGGCTGAGTGATATCATTCATCCTATTCTTCAGTGAGGAGTGTTTATAATATATAGTGTGTGGTTGTTTGTGTTGAACAATATTAACGTTTTGATTATCATTTTATCATATATATATATATATATATATATATATATATATATATATATATATATATATATATATATATATATGTGTGTGTGTGTGTGTGTATAATATATATATATTATATATTCTTTTACACTTTTGCCCCTCTATTGTTCCACATCTTAGGTGTGGATTCTTTGGTCATACTAGTGGAGGTATCCTAATGGATTAGAGTTGACATGTCGTAATAATTGTTTTATTTTGTAGACAAAAGAAAGGTCCATAAAGACATAGATGAGTGAGTTTGGGGTGGAGGAACATAGATTCCCAAGAGAAAAATCTTTACTGGATAAAGCTACATCTGTATGAAACCAACTTCATGCTGCTATCATAATTCATGTGCTTATTTCATGAGATGTATTTACTGATATAACAGTGAGCATACATATTGAGGACTTTAATAATTACCAGCTTGTATAACCTTTTACCCTTTATTCTTATTTGCAGTATGTTGCCAGTGCTCTGTGCTGCCCAAGCAGGGCCAGCATTCTGTCTGGAAGATACCCACATAACCACCATGTTGTCAACAACACAATAGAAGGGAACTGCAGCAGCAAAGCCTGGCAAAAGACCCAGGAGCCATTCGCTTTTCCGGCTCTTCTGTATTCCATTGGCTACCAGACTTTCTTTGCTGGAAAGTACCTAAATCAGGTACACGCTGTCTCTCCCCCCCCCCCCCCTCCCCCTCCCCCCCCCCCCTTCTTCTTCCTTTTTTTTTCATTCAATTGTACCTTTTACATTTAAACACACATTTGTATACTGACTTTAAAATCCTGCACACTGCTACATTGATTTATTTTATTTTTTTAGACATTCTGCATTTATATCCATTAAGCCTCTGAACATATTTAGGGAGATAAGAAACTTTAGAAGTTATCTTGGGGCTCATGCACACTGCAGCTCAAAGAAGCGGCTCCTATAGGCTTTTGAGCTCTTATTTTCCCTGCCTGGAAAAGCCCCTCAGTGTTAGCCAATATGTCCATGCACGCTATGGCTTTTTCATAAGTTTACAGGCAGAACCCCCCCCCCCCCCTAAACTCGCATTAAGAGGAGCTTTCGAGCAGAAAAGACGCCCAAGTGCCCAAAAATGTGCGAAGAACCTTGACTATATATATATATATATATATATATATATATATATATATATATTACACATACACAGGTCATTCTCAAAAAATTTGCATATTGTGATAAAGTTCATTATTTTCTGTAATGTACTGATAAACATTAGACTTTCATATATTTTAGATTCATTACACACAACTGAAGTAGTACAAGCCTTTTTATTGTTTTAATATTGATGATTTTGGCATACAGCTCATAAAAACCCAAAATTTCTATCTAAAAAAATTAGCATATTTCATCCGACCAATAAAAGTAAAGTGTTTTTAATTAAAAAAAAGTCAACCTTTAAATAATTATGTTCAGTTATGCACTCAATACTTGGTCGGGAATCCTTTTGCAGAAATGACTGCTTCAATGCGGCGTGGCATGGAGGCAATCAGCCTGTGGCACTGCTGAGGTGTTATGGAGGCCCAGGATGCTTCGGTAGCGGCCTTAAGCTCATCCAGAGTGTTGGGTCTTGCTTCTCTCAACTTTCTCTTCCCAATATCCCACAGATTCTCTATGGGGTTCAGGTCAGGAGAGTTGGCAGGCAAATTGAGCACAGTAATACCATGGTCAGTAAACCATTTACCAGTGGTTTTGGCACTGTGAGCAGGTGCCAGGTTGTGCTGAAAAATAAAGCTTTTCAGCAGATGGAAGCATGAAGTGCTCCAAAATCTCCTGATAGCTAGCTGCATTCACCCTGCCCTTGATAAAACACAGTGGACCAACACCAGCAGCTGACATGGCACCCCAGACCATCACTGACTGTGGGTACTTGACACTGGACTTCAGGCATTTTGGCATTTCCCTCTCCCCAGTCTTCCTCCAGACTCTGTGGCACCTTGATTACAGAGTGACATGCAAAATTTGCTTTCATCCGAAAAAAGTACTTTGGACCACTGAGCAACAGTCCAGTGTTGCTTCTCTGTAGCCCAGGTCAGGCGCTTCTGCCGCTGTTTCTGGTTCAAAAGTGGCTTGACCTGGGGAATGCGGCACCTGTAGCCCATTTCCTGCACACGCCTGTACACGGTGGCTCTGGATGTTTCTACTCCAGACTCAGGTCCCCCAAGGTCTGGAATCGGTCCTTCTCCACAATCTTCCTCAGGGTCTGGTCACCTCTTCTTGTTGTGCAGCGTTTTCTGCCACACTTTTTCCTTCCCACAGACTTCCCACTGAGGTGCCTTGATACAGCACTCTGGGAACAGCCTATTCGTTCAGAAATTTCTTTCTGTGTCTTACCCTCTTGCTTGAGGGTGTTAATGATGGCCTTCTGGACAGCAGTCAGGTCGGCAGTCTTACCCATGATTGCGGTTTGGAGTAATGAACCAGGCTGGGAGTTTTTAAAAGCCTCAGGAATCTTTTGCAGGTGTTTAGAGTTAATTAGTTGATTCAGATGATTAGGTTAAGAGCTCGTTTAGAGAACCTTTTCATGATATGCTAATTTTTTGAGATAGGAATTTTGGATTTTCATGAGCTGTATGCCAAAATCATCAATATTAAAACAATAAAAAGGCTTGAACTACTTCAGTTGTGTGTAATGAATCTAAAATATAAAAAAGTCTAATGTTTATCAGTACATTACAGAAAATAATGAACTTTATCACAATATGCTAATTTTTTGAGAATGACCTGTAATATATATATATATATATATATATATATATATATATATATATATATATATAGCCGAGGAGTATTTGTGGAAAAAAAGTGATTATGCTCAAAGAAACTTGAAGCTCAATAAAAACACACAAAAGGGCACACAAAAAAAAAACTAATGTCCGTACACTGCAAGAAGGGCCAAAGACTGCAGGGTGCACATGTAGCAATATGGGTTATTGTATAGTTGTTTTTCTTTTCTAATATATAATTCTTTGTTTCTTTATGTAGTATGGAGCAGACGATGCAGGTGGAATGGGCCATGTGCCTCCTGGCTGGAATTACTGGTTCGGGTTGGTGAGTATTACATTTAGTAAAAAAAAAACTTTAGGCGCATTCCGTTGCATCTAATTATTTTCATCAATGTCTTGATTTACTCGGTCCGCATTTGAGAGTGTTGTGAGCTGCAAGGCAGATCTCAAGTGGCAGAATACCCTGTTGTGTGACAGTAGAAGCAGGAAAAGCTAGAGGAGAAAGGTTATAACCCAACGAGCAGATGAGTAGGCTAAATGCACTTTAGTGATGGTACCTCTTCCGCCCGTACACAATGAGAACAAAGTGTGAATTGCATTGATTGTTGATCACTTGACTCATGTCCAAAATTTGGTGCATGAGCTGTGCTGTGGCTCCGTGTCTGAATGGACACACGGAGCTGTGACTTGGCTTGGGTGCCCCCTTGGCAAGCTGCTTGCTGTGGGGGCACTCAACAGGAGGGAGGGGCCAGGAGCCCCCGAAGAGGGACTCGAGAAGAGGAGGATCTGGGCTGGTCTGTGCAAAACCACTACACAGGGGAGATAAGTATAATTTGTTATTGAAAACTTAAAAAAATAAAAGACTTTAGTATCACTTTAAGAGTGATTGGGGGTCTTTCACCCTCTCTCCAAAACATTTTTTTTTTATCTGGTTTCCGGTTTCCACTTTAATCACTTGCCAACGTCGCTGGACTGAAAGTGGTTATACTGGAATGATGCGCGTAGATGCATTTTTTTTTTTTTTTTTTTTTTTTTAGATGACAGTCGGCTCTCTTGTAAAAGCAATCCCAGCGGCTAACAAACTGCTGGATTGCTTTTACAAGAAGTGGGAGGTAACTCTAATGTGAACGCGCCATTTTTAAAAATCTTGGTGTGAACAAATGCTTTTCAAGGCCAGAGGAGGTATCTGTGGTCTTATAGACCCCAGATCTCTTCATTAAGAGTAAATGTCGCCTGACTATTGCTGTCAAAAGGCATGTTAACATTCCTTGTGACAGCAATAAAGGTGCTAAAAAAGAAGAAATTCAGGCAACAGTGTAAAACAAAAAATGTAAAGTCCACCCCCCCCCCCCATTTAAAGTTGTAACTTGTACAGGCTTTTAAAGCATCTCCTATGGATAGTAAAATGTACATTTATCGCTGTTGCATGCACAATTTTAAAGTTTGACATGTTTATCTATTTACTCAGCATAACATCTTTTTATATGTTACCAATAAATTGGGTTATGTATCGTGGGTTTTTCTTTTTCCATAAAAAGAAACAAATAGAACTAAATACTGCACTAACACAGTGTGCCAAAAATTGCAAAACCCACCAATTTATTCTCTAGGGCCTCTGCTTAAAAAAAAAAAAAAAAATACACGTATGTATGTATGTATGTATGTACGTACGTACGTACGTACGTACGTACGTACGGTATGTGTGTGTGTGTTTAAGGGTTACATGTAAACAAAATGTGCCAGAAAAGGCCTGGGGGGTCAAGTGGTTAAAGTAAATTTGTAATCTTTTGTTTTTAAACTATTGTAATATAAAGCATTTACAATGATTCTTGAATCTAAAAATTAATACAATTCATGCAATATCTTTTCTAGGAGAAGAATTCAAAGTACTACAACTATACCATGTCGGTGAATGGTCATTCTAAGAGCTTTGGACAGAACTACAGTGTGGATTACCTAACTGATGTCTTGGTGAGAAACCGTTTATTGCCATTGTATTAGGTTTCCCCAGTGCAGACTTTATTAATGGTTTTCACAGAATAAGGCAGAA
Source organism: Rana temporaria (assembly GCF_905171775.1). Lineage (NCBI taxonomy): Eukaryota > Metazoa > Chordata > Amphibia > Anura > Ranidae > Rana > Rana temporaria. The sequence continues at coordinate 196,339,848 of NC_053491.1, read as the reverse complement.
TACCTGTCGGTTGTTTTAAAGCGATTGTAAATCGCTGCACGCATTTCTTTTTCTTCTTACCTGCAAGACAAAGGCATAATGTGCTTCGCATTCTAGCACATATGAAACTTACCTGAAAACGAAGCCTTCCAGCGATGTCATCACTGGAGATAGCATCCATCTTCACCTGTCTTGTTTCCATCTTGGGTGTGGGAGCCACCGGTCGTGGCACCGGGCTCTGAAGGAAAAGCATGAGTGGTCATTAGTTCCTTCAGAGGGCATGCACCAGTGATGTCACGTGGCTGCATGTACCGTAAATATCTCCTAAACGGTGCATGTGTAGGAGATATTTATTCTACCTGTAGATAAGCCTCATTGTAGGCAAAGGAAGTTTATTTTTTTTTTATTTTTTTATTTTTTTTTAACTTGAGGCACTGCAGAGGGAGATATCATTGGCATTAGTAGGCACTCTTTCATGAAACAACAGTTTT